>NC_052509.1:18344603-18488719 GCF_014356525.2 Nilaparvata lugens | reverse complement strand
AAGGTACATACATTTATTTAATTAGATATAATAAAGATATGATAACCTTCATATTATAAATAATAGTTATAAAATGAAGATCCATTTATGTTCACATGCATATACAATAGGTGAGGCAAAACACCGGCAAAGGAGTTCCTTGTGCGCCAGTGTGAGTCGTAATCAGCTTAATCAGGGATGTAATATATAAACTTGAATTTAGCGTATGAAGTGTTCGAAAATATAATTTATAATATTGAAGTTAATTATTGTATAAAAGTCAACGATTGGAAATAATTCAAGTTCAGCCATGCCTCTATGGCCTTTTCATTATGAATCTTATAAATTTAAATATCATGTTTATCATTAATCTCGATAGCTTCAACTCTTAAATAGGTTCCGATAAACAGACTCAATTTAATTTTTTTTTTCACTTTCCTTATCCTAGTTCTAGCCTAATTCCAATATCCGTCTTTATTTCTAATCTAGATTATTTGATGGCAAGTAGGCTGTTAGAAAAAAAGACTTGTTTTCTTTCATCACTGTTCTTGATCTTCAAGATGTCAAGCATGATGAAACCTTTCAACTTACAATAAAACTTTGCTTGAATTCATCATTACTTACTGGTAAACACTTGAAATGGCAAAATGATGGGAAATTTCAATAAACTCTGATTAAATTTGAATTACGTTCAGTAAAACAAATGGTTCCGGATTGTTATGGTTATCTTTTTGAACATGTCAAGAAAATTAAATGATTTATTTCTATTTTTCAACTGAAAATTTCTAGATTTGTTCAATATTAGTGTAGGGATAGGGAGATAATATGGTGTATGATAATAGATTGTAGATAGATAAAGAAATAGTAGTGTATGTACAATATGATTATACTCGTACCACAATATAAGAAATATAAATACAACTCTATCCCGCTATATTAAATTATTGATTATTTGATTGAATAATCAAATGTTTGTTTTGTTGTTATCTTGAAATTCGATTGACACAGCAATGTAAGGTCTTCAAACATTATTATTAATGGAATGCATCAGGTTAAAGCGATTCTCAATAAAAAACATTTCCAGATGATACGTTTAAATAATACCAGATTCCATACATCCCATACCAATAACGAATAGACTGTGATCAATGGAAATTTGTTTTGTATATTCACAGAATTCAACCTCTAACAGGAATATTCGCTCAAAAAAAAAAACAAAAAAATCTGGTGTGGTACACTCACACAACTTTCCTTGCTCATATTTGAAACTACGATCAAACTTCTGTATATGTGTTATTATATAATTATTGTTTTCAGAGTACTTTTTCCTTAGTGTAAATGGTGAAATTCGATTATTTTTTTAGTCGTAATTTTTTTAAAGTCGTCAAAACAGCTGTTCTACAGATGAAATATCTCGACTATGTGTTATTATGAAACTGCGCTACCTACCTACCTCATGCACGAGAAGGAGGTTACTAAGTCCATTTCTCAAGGATGGGGTGGACCCCCCATTAGTTTCTCAGAGATGAGACTTATGGCAGTTGATAGGGCTGATAAATAACTATACAGGGTATGAATTTGAAGAAAATCGTTAGAGCTGTTTTCGAGAAAATCGTGAAAAACATGTTTTTTTTTAGTAATTATCCGCCATTTTTCTCAAGAATATTACGGAGCTCCTGCAATTTTCCCAGAATTGAGACTCATGTCAGTTCATAGGGCTTAAAAATAGCTATATTACCCATGGTATAAATTTGAAGAAAATCGTTAGAGCCGTTTTCGAGAAAACCGTGAAAAACATGGTTTTTTAGGGATTATCAGCCATTTTTCTCAAAAATATTACGGAGCTCCTGCAATTTTCCCAGAAACGAGACTCACGTCAGTTGATAGGGCTCATAAATAGCTATCCATGGTATAAATTTAAAGAAAATCGTTAGAGCCGTTTTTGAGAAAATCGTGAAAAACATGGTTTTTTAGTAATTATCCGCCATTTTTTCCGCCATCTTGAATTGAATTTTATTGAATTCTTATTGTCGGGTCCTCATGGTATAAGGACCTTAAGTTTAAAATTTCAAGTCAATCGGTTAATTAGGAATGGAGTTATCGTGTTCACAGACATACACACATACACACACACACACACACACACACCCACCACACACACACACACACACACAGACCAACACCCAAAAATCATGTTTTTGGACTCAGGGGACCTTGAAACGTATAGAAAACTTGAAATTGGGGTACCTTAATTTTTTTTGGAAAGCAATACTTTCCTTACCTATGGTAGTAGGGCAAGGAAAGTAAAAAAACTGGAAGTTAGGAGGATTTGAGATGGGAATGTGCATGAGCTGTACGTGTACTTTTCTCTACATCTAGCGTTCTAACCTCATCGGGTACGGTATCACAACGTTTTCAAATACTTTCTGCCATCTTTCAATGTCATAACAACCACAGACATAGAACATGATCAAACAGAAAATTGATTCTTAGAATTTTTGCTATAATATATCAATCAATCAGATGGGAATAGTTTTAGAACTTGAGTTGAATAGGCATTCAAACAAAAGTAATGAATGTGTCACCCTAGCTTATATTATGTGCTTCCGAAACTTCAACATTTGATGGTTGAAGAGGAACTTTCCTGAGATTAAAATTAAAATAGATGATTGAAAAGCATTATTTGTGCTTCATAATAGAAGCAACTAAATGCGATAAAGGTGTACTGGACACTAATGACTTTCATCCTCTTCAAGAAAAGAGCTTGAAAACTCTCTGTTGAAGATGATAATTAAAATCATTACAATTTGAAAATCTCCTTTACCATTGTTACTGACGAATGTGGATGGAGAGAAGCTTTGATTCGTTCTATTTGGAACAGAATCGATAGTTTTTCTGCAATAACGTCATATTTCATAGTTGAACGGCTATTTTAAAATTCAATTGAACAATGATTAAAATAATAAAGGTGATGTATTTGTATTCCGGGGAGATTGAAGAGCAATATTTGACAATCGTAACGTCACTTTCGGAAAACTCATCCGTTCTCTCTCTCTATTCCACTCTTGACTTTTCTCTAACTCTTTCTCTTCCTCTCTCACTCCCTCACTCTCTCTCTCTCTCTCTCTATTATTTTCCATAACTCTCTCTCTCCCTCTCGCCCTTCTGGGTTTTAAATAAAGGCAGCTATTCAATGCAATCATCCTACTATCTATCTCCCTTCATTCATTCTTTCTTTCATCTACCATGACTCTCTCTCTCTCCCATCACTCACTCTCTCTGATCACTCTGTCTATACGCCACTACTCTTTTATTCAACACGCAGAAAATTTCACAAGTTTTATTCAAATTTCATCACCCCTTCCATGTTGTTTATTTTAGACTGGTCGTGGTATTTTTGAACAGTCCACTTAATTTTGTATTCTCAGTTTAAAAAGTTGAATAAAATGACAAATGGAATTCCGCTATTATAACAACAGTATTTATTTATTATTCATTGAAAAAGGCTAATTAGACTGGTCCAAAAGTTTAATACGTGAAAGTTGCTTGAAAAAACATTGTTTGAGTACCAATGGTATTTTCTGATTATCTCATAAAGCTTTTGATAAAAGGAGAGAGTACATTCATTATTTATTAACATTAGTAAACTGGGTTGCTTATCAATATTGCTGGATTTTTCTCCCAAAGGTTTTTCAACATATTTAATGGAGGTGGATGTTGTGGCCGCCCGTAATTAAGCCACAACTCGCTTTCAATCTCATATAAAATCATAATTTTGAATTTTAATTCAAGTTTGGAATTTTTAATGCAATGTTTATCAGGAAGATGAGATAACACCAATGAAGATTCATAACTGTCTGAACGATTGTCTAGCATTTTTTCAATGTCAGACAATACATTTTGAAACGAGTTAGAATGTGTGTGTATTTTTTTATTAATATCGATTTTTAATAATGAAATCACACACTCATTCCTATTTCAAATTATTTGATAAACATTGTTAGTTTTTGGCAGACATATTCTATTTACAAGTCGATGAACAGGGAGAAGGATTTGCTCTTACAATAAAGGATCAATATGAGTGTTTTTTCTTTCAAAGAAATTATTGAAATACATTAAAAAAATCAAATACATTTCCATTTCAAATATTTGATGAACATTGACGGCAGATGTATCTTACTTCTAAGTCAAAAGAGGAGAAGCTCTCACAAAGAAATATTCTACCTTTAGCAGAAAACGCACTGAAGTTGAGAGGATGTCAAGATGGGCGATATATATTTATGTTGTCGAAAGCAATTCTATTGTTCCAGTAGGCTGGAGTAGGCTAGACTTTCTGACTGCGGTACACTCACGGTAAAATCCAGAGACACAGTATATTTTGGTGATTGTTATCAGAGATGAACGGAGAAGTTATCTTTGTTATTTCCTCGAGCCTTCGAGACAGAAATACTCTTCCGATAGGAGATACGTTTACCTACCACTTGTAACCTTTTAAAAGTTTGGGGAAAACAGATTGAAACAATATGCTTTTGATCAGAATGAACTTCAAGAGTGCTAGGAATAATATTCCCAAATATATTGGAGAGGAATGTAAACATCACAGAATAACTGAGCTCTTCAAAATAAAATACACATTGGGAGAACCGGAAATTAAAAATTTGTATAACGTTGTTTACAGATGCCACCACTTAATATTCAATTTTAATAGCAATGATATGAAATTTAATTTTTCAAATCTGAATTGAAAAAAGGAATTCCAACTAAAATGTTATAAAACTGAAAGATGATGAAAATTATAGACACGTTTTCTTTCGAGCATAAGTGAAATTGAATATCAAATCAGGGAAGAAAAATTGATAATGCTTACGGAGGATGTGATAATAATCATGCTTACTTATGTAAGATCATCTAGTTACTATATTACTATTGATTGAGTATCAAGTATCATCACACATGAGTGATAGGTTTGTCACATATACGTCGTATCAAGTCCTATGCAAACAGCAATAACGTATCAATTCCGACAAGTTTCCCTAGGCTACTATTAACAGTCACCTATATTACAAGATTGCAAATTGTCTGCATATGACGCACGAACAACAATCTTGAACTATATACTCCGGCAAATGTCACCGCATGTGATTAAATTTGTTGCAAGTTTCTCATAAATCATCAGACATTGCTTTTCAATAACTCCACGACAACAAATTACATTCCGTGAAGTCAACTGATCTTATAGAAATAGTGATCGAACGTACCGGGACATCGAAAGTTCTGATAATTCAAAGCAATAATGCTCCACTACAAAATATATTTTATAAAAATGAAGGTGTATAGAACAGTAATATTCTTTGGCAATAATATTCTAAAGCACAGAGTAAATAGCATAGATTTTCCTACATAGCAGGAAAACTGGCAAACCTTGACTTCCAATGTAAAAGTTGTCCGTCAATGGGAAGATGATTGTCTATAAATCTATAATCTTAGTATTGCTCTATATAATACATATATAATACATGTATGTTTTGTTGGGATCACATCTCAGAATTCAACAGAAATTGCACTTCTCCTAAAGGTTTCGGGAAGGAAGTTGGTGATTTTTTTCTTTTCATCAGTATTTCTTGAGAGAATATACACAGAAAATAACATGTTAAGCATGAAATATCATAATTAAAATGATATATAATTACAGTAGAAGATGCCCTTGCGGAAAATTCCAAGGGAACGGTATCAAAGTAACGGAGGATATAAAAACAATCTTTAAAATATTGTCGTATTTTTGTCCATTTTGATAGAATTAAATCATTTGAAGTTTTTTCACACTCTGATAATTCAACATGGATGATTATGCAGGAAATTTGAACTATTAAAATGTTAAATAGTTCCAGTGATATTGTCAGAAATCAAACATTGAAGTTGACAACAAAACATACAACTTTGAATAGCCCAACTCTAAAAAATTCAAAACAATAATAACTGGAGCCAATTCCTCAATAAACCCCTCGATGATGACAATAAATCTATTGGCGGGAATCGGGTGGAAATTGCTCTGAATTGAAATTCAAGTATTGTGAATTGAGAATCAATCGGCCTTGTAATATTCCATTGACTGGCCGTCGACGTTCTCCATGTAACATAGCAGCCCTGCACCCCTAATTTGGAATTCAACATAGATTATACATTGGCATACTGATGCCCGACTTGTGAACATTGCACTAATATGGTGCTGCCTCGTCAGCTTATCTCAATCCTTTGAGCTGGACCTATACTTGGTTGCTTATTAGATGTTGGCCTAAATTAACACACTGACATGTGGATCAGAATGTAGAATTGAACACGGTCATGAGGTCATAACACTGGCACTGACCACAGATAAGGATAGGAGAAATATAAGAGGAAAATATAAGAAATATATACAGGAAAAATCCTTTTTCGTCTGTGATTTGACACAGTGAGGTGAAATTTTGAAACTGAATATGTTTACCAATTAATTGGAATAATTTGTTGATAGGTGAGCAGGTCAACCATCCCAACTGTTTTTGATTGAACAGTACGTAGTTTGATTGGAAATGTTTAGTTCTCTTTTTCGACTAATTAAGAGCAATAGAATAGTGTTTCAATTCTTCATTTTGTTGTTCAGTCTATTCATCAATAACTAACTCTTCTGGTCAAATCAATTGCATCGAATTATATCATTTTTGTTGTTATTCCTTAGAAGTTTCAATACAATAATTTTCACACATAGAAGTCATCAGTAATAATTATTGTCAGATACATTTATTGAGGAATAGAAATCTGGTCCAGGGAGACTGGAATAATCGCAATAAATGGCAGATGGGATGCGAGAAACGGCTGGAGCTGTAAAATAGACTCGCTTATATATATACATTTATTGAAATCGGAGAACATGCTATACAGTTCCACTGCCCTATCAAATGTTATTATGTTATTCGTTTGCTTGGGCAAGTATTATCAACAAAGCTTCTCTACTTTTATAACATTTCATTCGATAACAGTAAGAACATTCAAACTCATCAACATATCGGATATTACAAACACGTGAAACTGTTTGAAGATTATGGAACAATTTGAAACAATATCAAGTGAACAAGCGAGATTAAATTTCGAACAATCAATCCTTTCATTGACTCCAGGCATTTGGAGCACGAAAAAACTGATGAGTACAACTGACAAAGAGAATGCTCAGGTTTTTATTCTTCTTCTGGGGTCCTGCAGAATCCATTTTCAATCTAAGATAGATTGGGAAGTATTTTGTGATGTACTAAGAATTGGAAAACTCCAAATTGCAATATCATATTTTTGCAAGAAGAAGTCTCTCTCGAAGTCAATCAAGTCCGAGTAGGCATTGTCGATGCTGGTTTGATTTCGTCGAGCTTATTTTCATCCCACAAGTATTTTATGAATACAAAATATTAATCCCGATTACACAGAACTTGGTGGTACAATGGTCTTTGAATCTTTCCCTCTGGAACTTATTACCAATATCTTTCTCCGAATTAAATAAATTATCTCGACGCATCATGCTGTACAATAAACACCCCTGGTAATACAATGAAGTTTTATTGTTTTTGGTACGTAAAAATTGAAAAAATGTGAAAAGAGACTACTGGAAAATTAAACTAACAGGGAAAATATTTCCTTGTCCCAGCACGAAGAGCATGTTCATTGAATAATGTACCAGAACAGTGAGTATTGCATTTACGACGATAACAATGTACAATTTAAGGATTCCCACTCAATAAAATTCAGTCTAGAATTCAATTATTTTAATTAATGAGCAAGGTAACCAAATGTAGTGAGTTCTACAGATTGAAATCAATTCCAATTTACCATCATCACGAAGTAAATAAGATCAGATGTTCATCAATAAAATTTGGTGTCTGGTTCTCTGAATGCAATAGAGTTTGTAACAAACAACTCTATTCCAATAGCAATTAATTAGGATGATTGATTCTGGTGAATTATAATACAATACATACGGAATGTAGGACTAATCATTGTCAAATTAGACTTCATTTCCGTGAAAACAGATCGGTAATATGCTTTGATGTAATATGGCCATCATTTTCAACATCAATCTCACATAACTCATTTATTAGTATTGGTACAATAATGGTCGGGTGATATACTTCATAATGGGCAATATAACTCATAAATAAGTAATATAACTCATTATCGATAATGTCGTATAACATCGATAAATTCATTACAAGATTGCAGCAGAGAACTGAAAATCATAGGATAATGAAATAAACTGGTGAGCCTGGCTGACCATTAATGCTTCCTTGTGTTATTTATGAAACACTTCAATTTGGAATCACAAATGATATCGGATACGCTTCTATCACTTAATTCGCCATGGCACCACCAGCAAAAGTATTGTATGATGAATGATTTTTTCAATACTTACGATACTGAACGTCGATAAATAAAAAGACTATCATAAGACTGAATTATATCTTCACCTTGGAAAATCACTTCATTGTTATCAATAGAACGACTGGCACTCATTTTCATCAATAATTTAATAATGGCGTTTATGAATAAATTCGTTCTATTTAATAACAAAAAGTTATGAACTATATTATAGTATTCAGAATACTGCATTGTATATATTATACAGAGTGAATCATATGTATGAGAACCCTTCAATAAATTGGAGACTGTTGTAGGTATAATACTGTAACTTTCAGGATAAGTTATTGGTCAAATACTCTACCTTTTGACGTACAGTTGAATTTCAACCCCTCACAAGGGTGACTTAGGGGTTGTAACTCGAATATTTTAAATGTAAACACCTATCGTGTGGTGCATCATTTTTAAGGCCCTTTTAAAACAAGAAAGATGGCATCGATCAAAATGTTCTATGATACTTGTATCCAAAATGGCGGCTGATTGAAGTTTTAGTTTTTAAGGAAAGAGGGTTTTTAACTCAAATATTTTGAATGTAAACACCCATTGTGTGATACAATCATTTTAAAGGCCTTTTCAAAATGTGAAAGATGACATCAATAAAAACTTTCTACGATACTTTTATCTAAAATGGCGGCTGAACTTCATCAATTATTCCTTTAAAAACTAAAACTTCAATCAGCCGCCATTGTGGATGAAAATGACGCAGACCATTTTTATTGATGTCATCTTTCTCGTTTTGAAATGGCCTTCAAAATGGTGTATTACACAACGGGTGTTTACATTCAAAGTATCAAAGTCAGAATCCCAGCAAGTTAATCATGTAAACCTTGTTGTGATTTGAATGGCTTAATATTCTGGATGATGTTTTCTTGATCCATTGCGAACTTCTATGTATCAACACTAACTAAATGACTACAAGTTCATCTGATTGCATGATATATTTAAATAACTGACTGCAAGTCGGCGGCGTTTAAATATCAAAATAGTATGGCATAATTCTCCACCACTTGATGATACTCACAAGAGCGTCAGACTAGTGCGTGTGTATTTGAAAGATGGTGAGTGATGATTAGACATACAGTTTTAGGATAATTCCGAACCAGCGGAACATGAAATACAGTTTTCTCTAATAACTGATACTAGTTTTCTCCAACCGACTAATACTGTAACTATAATTAAGACAATTAAAACAATCCGTCAAAATACAAATTCTTTATGAAATGCAGTTTTCTCTAATAACTAATATCAATACTAGTTTTCACTGACTAATACTGTAACTGATGAGTCAGACAGCTTAAACAATCCGTCAATATATATTCAAGTCGAAATGTTGACTTGGTAGACAAAATTACAACTGGCGAGTGAGTAAGATAGATGGATGTTTGGTTTCTTTCTCAAGCAAAATTATCCTCTTAGCACAAGAAAAAAGTTTTCTTCTGCAACCAAATCCCCTCCCTATGAAAATCAACTTAATGGTCGTATTCGTTAGCTGTGAGAATACAGTGCAGTGCAGTTTTTATCACACGCCTTGTGTTTCCGTTTGGGACTCACTTGACTATCACTTTCGACTGTCAGCATTAGTTGAATTGTGAGCATCGATGCTATAAACACAAAATGCTGACAGTTTGAAGTGGAACACACCGTACGATATCAACGGCCATTTTTCACGGGCTGCTGGGTGGAGCATTATTTTTTTGTGCAGCTGCAGTTTCTGATTTATCTTTGGAAACAATGGATCAATGATAGTTTATCGTTGACAGTGATATCTCCTGGATTTTCCTCTCGGTTCTGTGTCCAGAATGATGGATTGCTCTGCTCGGCATTATTCACCGGATGCTTCTCAAAATCTGAAGGAACACGAACTAATCAGCTTCGATTTATTTCACAGAGTTCTTATCTCACGGTCAATATTATTTTAACACTCCAAGTCCAGGTTAAATTTTAACCGTGATTAATTTCAGAAGAGAATCAATCAGAGAAGCCTTTTTGAGACTTTGTAAAGACGGCCATTGTTAATGTAAAGCCAAATAAAAACCATTCAAATCTCAGGTGTAGGAAAGGATTATCCGCAATTAAAAGAGACCTAAGTGTGATTAAGTACAATCATACAGAAAAAATACTTTATAGAAAACTTCAGTAATATTTCATCTATTATACAATAAAGAAGGTTAGGAAAATATGTTATTGAAGGGATTAGATTACCTGGGATAGCATTTCAGAATCACACATGAAACGAGATTCTATTTATAAGATTTTCTTTGATTTGATCGAGATGTATCTAGATATACCTATATGTATCAATAGAGAGATTCACTTTACAAAGTCAGTATTCCGAGAGAAGAACACCAATGCTTCCCATTCGATCAATGCTGCTGATTCAAAGTGAATTCCATATACACTTGTTATAGCTGTGGCTTGTGGTGGACAAAGACGGACATTTTATCGGCAGACGAAAAGTTGAGTCGAGTCCAGCAGGTAAAAGGTGGAGAGTGGGCAGCTAAAAGGTTTCCAATCTTCTCTGGGGGTTTTCCGTGAAATATCAGATTTTAAGGTTTCCTCTCACAAATTGACTTACCAAAATCATTTTTATGTCAGAAACGTTGGAAATCTGTCCAACCTTGTTGAGAAAGCTTATATATTATATATCGTACAAGGTACAACTCAAGAATCATAGAGTCTCTCATATTCTTCAGAGGAACATAACAAAAACTCAAATATGTTGCTTCCAATACAATTTCCTGCAAACACAATACATCATACACACAATATAATTTTCTCAAATAAAACGATACCGTTATTCATTGGGTTACATATTTGAGTTTAGTCTTTCCTGATCTAAGATTACAAATATTTCACAATGAATTCATGCAGGTATAGAATAATGAATCCAAAGTAATTGTGTGGAAACATTTGTGAAGTGAAATTCATTCAATAATGATATAGAGAAAGTCTGAATGGCCTTTTCTAGAGCTTTGTAATAAATTGTGCATGATAGGATAAATAAATAGATAGTAAACATCTGAAATTTATTTGTTTAGCTCGTTCTATTTTATCGACTAATTCATCAGATGGCTTTAGAGATTTGACGACTCTATATTCTTTAGTTTTTTCTTGTATAAGTTGAGAGATAAACATTTTAAATAGTAGACATCAGATAATCTTAGTTTTGATGAATAAAATTCGTATTCTACTTTTATAATTTGTATAGAAAGAGATGAAAACTTAATTCTTCATAGAACATAATTGAATACAAATATCATAATTTCACCAAGTTTTAAACTTACAAAGGTAAACGCTGATTATTTTATTATAGACGTTGATAACGAGAGGATTCTCCAAACGGTTATTTGATCTTTCAGATTAGATAAGAGGCGAATCGCTGATGAGTTAATGACATCGGATGGGTGACCGCTAAGTACTCTCCGATAATGATTGGTAATGAGATTCAAAATCACTACTCGCTGGTAGAACTAAGTTCATTCATCCCTCATCAACATGCTCTTATCCTTGTGTTCATACATATTCAGGGTTTATGGAGCATTACCTTCAGGTGAAAAAATAGAAAAATTCATACAATACCATAGAATAAGCTTACAGGGATTACGATGTCAAATAATCTAGCTCATGCTTTCTCTATATTAGTCTATTACAATACTTAATACACATGTATAAACATAATAATGTATAAACGTAATACACATGCATAAACATAATTTTGAAAATTTCATTTTCAAGGTCGAAATTGGAAATTAACCATTTTAACACCATTATTTAAAACTCAAATATTCAACTATAGTGGAACTAAACTACAACCAATCGCACAAACAATATCGCACTAAGCATAGAAAACTGGATGAAATTCCATGGAAACTGAAACATTGTACGGCAATTAGTTGTAATCTGCCAAATTAAAAAAAAGTGATCAAAATGTTACTGCTCTTGCATAAACATAATTTTGAAAGTTTCATTTTCAAGGTCGAAATTGGAAATTAACCTTTTTTCCTGTCGCTCTTACCCTGGGGTGATGAGTTTTCAGACAGCACGTGCTATAGATTGTAACCAGGCCTCTGACCTTTCATCATGATTCTTGTCAATTAGTATAGATGAACGTGTAATCAACAAAGGATCGTAACTCAGTATTCCATGAATTATTGATTGATATTGAAAAATGTATATTGACATGTGATCTTTAATCAACAAAGGACTCAAATCAAATAAGTTGGTCGAAAAATATTGCGTACTCCAATAATGTAACCATCAATATTTCCCTCGTTTGCACGTCCTTGTGTGTTCAATGGTTGAGCAAGAAAATTGAATTATTTGATGCAGAAAGAACATCCATAAAAAATATAGCAGTAGAAGAGCATTATAAATGTTTTATCACAGCATTTTCATCAATAATTAATATTCAAAAGCACTATTTAAATGGAATTGATATGAAAGCTAGAAATTTGGCAAGTTACATAGATATCATGGATTTTCATGTGAACGGAAATTTTTTCAATGAAAGATGTTAAAGACCTTCGTAATAGTTCTTCAAACAGAGTATCAATCACCACCTATTTGTTTGAACTAGGTAGTTATCACAACATTCACTACCTATTTTTTTAAGGAGTGATTGTACTCCAGTATCATATGAGCTGAAGATGACGGAATGAACCGAGGAATAAATAAGACGATCAGAAAATGTAATGAAATTTGAAATTAATTTAAGAAGAGGTTTTAAGCTAACATCAGTTTTTTCTTTCCAATACTGTAAAGTTTTTGACATAATAAATTAATAGATTATGATAAGTAGTTTGAATGAATAAATTATTCATTCAGTTCATTCTTGAAAAAATATGATATACTTGAATATCTTCCAGATAATATCAAAAGTATGCTCTCTAGAGAAATTCTGTGAAAGGGAAAATAGAGAAGAACCCAGTGAGAGTGAGGGATGGGTTGAAAGAGCTGAACTCCTTAGGGTGAAAACTAAACTATTTTTAAGACGTATTGTTTATACAAGGAAAATAAGCTGTACGCGTGAAAAGGAGTACGGTAATTGATATCCTTGCTAGGAGGAAAACCGTCTGATAATTCACCAGCAACGATCACAAATTAGTTCCACTTCTCTCAGAAAGCAAACAGCTGATGTAACACCGCCAACAAAGGACAAGCTGCAGATAATAATTTACGTTTTACCTTCGCAGACATTTTCGTGTTGGTAATCTTTCCCTTCAATATTTCGATTTTACTAACAATGATCAATCTTTTACACCAACAGGTGGAACAAGAAAAAGGTCAAGTTCAAGGAAACGAGTTTTTCAGGCGCCTATCCAACCAGCCAATTGGAGAGCTTCCTGCTCTGCCGAATCTAAAAACGGTGTCTGAAAATGCTTGTAAAATAAAGTAAATAAATAATAAATTTAGACAAGACAATGTCTGGCCCTAAATGTAGACAAGTGACCATTCTAGAGTATTTGGACAAAAGCTCTTAGCAAGGAATGAAGCGAAACGAGTTTGAATGACTAGGTATTTTTTAGCCAATCTACTTTAATCTTAGGGTTTATTTTTTGTTAGTAAGTTTTGTGTTTCTGTTTTCAACGATGTTTCATCTATTAATATTTTTCTTCAATCTTTTAATGTGTTACTTGAGAATTTTCATTGATTTTCAATACTAAGTCTCGCTTATGAACGCCATTGCTGTGACGTTTGAATGAACCGCTAATTGTGGGAGTGGCTTGTCTTGACCAATGACATACGTTCAATTTGATAGGTTATACTTTCACCAATGATAACCCTTGTTCATTACTATGATTATATTTTTCTGCTTTTTACTTTACTTTTAGTTTACGAGAGTGTGACAAAGGTATAACAACCAAAACCAATATCTCATTAATATTATATTCAGTGTTTAAGACAAATTGAAGTATTTTTATTCTTTTTTGAACTATTTTCAAAGACACTACAGTCTAATTTTTGAATATTAGTTATTAGAACTAGTACTCACATGTGGAGCGCTTTCGGATTTTTTATAAATCCATTTTCAACACTGAAATTTATAAAAAATCTGATTTATAAACAATCCGGAAGCGCTCCACATGTGGGTACTAGTTTTAATAACTAATATTCAAAAATTAGACTGTAGTGTCGTCGAAAATAGTTCAAACGGATTATAACTTGCAGTTCATAATGGATAGTGAAAAAGATGAGTATTTGTATTCTATTTTATACAGTTCATTTTTCGCACTGTAATCGAATTCGAACTATTCTGGATAATTTCTTCATAAGGGGGTATGGCAAACCTAACCTTTCAACTCAACTTCTACATAATATTACATGTCTGTCTATATCTATCTAGAACAGCAATAAGATCTTTCTGATCTTGTCCTAGTTGGAGATCCCATTCTAAGGATGTTCTCCAGCTCCATCTGCTCCAAACTTGAATTGTGCTATCCAAAGCTCAAGTGTGAATCCAATTTTCACTCCAATAAGGACTAGTTGATACAGAAATTGCACAAAGTGAAATTTTATTGCAGCTTTCTTCAGCTTTTTGTTCTATTTCGAAGGCCACACTTCGACAACTTTAATGTGAGTCTTCAACCCTTCTACTGGATTTCAACAACTGAGCAAAATTTTGTAGTGCAAGGGTGATGAGATAGGAAAACTAGTTTGTACTTCCTACACTGTCTATGATCACAATTCAATGGACGTTTTGAATGATATTTCACTGAATGCATAGTAAACGTTCACAAGCGTTCAAACAGCGTTCAGCACAATAAGTGATCTCCTTCATGCATAATGTATGAGCTTTTATGAGTTTATCTAGCATCTATCGTCTTTAATGATCTTAAATAGTGTTTAATTAAAATTTGGTGATGAACAATAATGTTTATAACTATTTTTTTTTTAATTTCTTAGAATTTTGAATCTGTACCTTGATTGGTATCTCAGGTAAAGTAGGTGTGAACTTTCAATACAGATTTTGTAAAGTGACGAGTTATACTGTATATACGGTAAAATAATACACACCAAAATATACAGTGTATACAGTAAACATGACAACAAACAAAGAGTAGATATGATAAAATGACTTTGGTTTGAGATTCAAACACCGATTGGAAGAGTAATATTCTCACAAGATAAACAAGTGAATTAAACGGTGCTCAATCGAGCAGATGGTTATATGAATAAAGGGAACACAATGATTATAGACATCAAGTTTATAGTTTAACTCTGGTTTAAGGTTTGAAAAAGGTTGATAGAACCATCAAAGTTTTTAACGAAGTTCAAACGGAGCTCTCCTTAACATATTAAGCTCATCTGTACAAAGGAATAGAACATATATATTGAGAATACTCAATACAAATGAGGAATGATAGACTGTACTCAATTTTCGACTCAGAAATAAGTAATGCTCTTGCTTAGGGAGGCCATCACCACAGTCTGAATGCAAGGCTAGATTTGGGGAACAAGATGAGTGCAAAATATGAGTAGCGGAAGGAGCCGGAAGCCAATCAAAATGGAAATGAGGTGGCCATGTAGCCTGATAAGATTGGCAAGAGGTCTTGTGTCCGGCTGTAAGCCACAGAACAGATTAGAGAAGGGGTTTGAGGGAGAGGGTGGGTGGAGGAGAGAGAATGTAGCCGAGGGATCGGTGAAATCAGGAATAACCCGAACCCCAGCAACAAATTATTTGGATCGATTGCAAATTGAACGATTGGAGAACAAGCAAAGAACTTTTGAGATAGTCTTGACCTAATTCTAAAAGTTATCAGAAGGTGATGTTTGATTGAGGAATATACTGCGTATTCAAGACTGTGGAACTAAACTAATAAAGTAGGAGAATTCATAAATGCTTGTTTTGAAATGTTCTCTAATTTTGATTTTAGTACAATCTGTACACTCATCAATTATTATCAGACACTTGTAGAAATAACGCCTCTAGTGTTACTATACAGATTTACTGTACGGTTTGATTGATTGGAATCTCCAGGATATTAGTAAATTCCAGACTTTGAATAAGACTGATCTTATGATCATTTTCTAACAGGAATATTCATGATTTCATTGGTAAAGTATGAAGATTAATTAAGAAGTTTGCCAAATTATCTCTGACCGACCTCACATGTTACATGAATTCTGATATTTATTGGGAAATAAAATTAATTGGGTTGAAAAACTGGCGATTCATGAAATCACTGAGTTTACCTAACAGTAATAAGTTAAACTATATTTACCACGTTAAAATATGTATGAAATTTGCTGGATTGAACAAGAATTAAATAAAAATTTCAACAAACCATGTGATTTGGGTTGCTGCTGAGAAATTACCGTGAAACATTATGAGTTCTGGATGAAACTGTGATTTCATAAAAGTTCATGAATCCTTGAGAATCTAGTCAAAAATAATGAATGAGTTGAAAAAACCGAAATAATTTCCGTTAGTGGAAGTATTTGATGGTGATGAAAACTTATGTTCAAATTGTTGGAAAAGTAGAGATTAAAGCTAGATTTATAAGGGAAGACGATGAATACTGTAGGCGAGAAGAAAAAATAGGATAAATGGAGAAGATGTATCTAGAATGCTAAACAGACTCAAACTTTTCTCTTGAAAGTTTGGTGACTGAATAAAGCAATAAACAAAGGAGATGGGATGGAAAATAAAATCAGTGACGGAGCGACAGTTATACTGAGTAGGTAGAAGAAGAAGAAGAAGAAGAAAAGAAGAAGAAGAAGAAGAAGAAGAAGAAGAAGAAGAAGAAGAAAAGAAGAAGAAGAAGAAGAAGAAGAAGAAGAAGAAGAAGAAGAAGAGAGGAGATACATTCTTTAGTAAGTTTATTCAAATGTTTCATGATTTTTTATTCTAGTTATAAGTGCTGTACCTATATTTGGAAAAAAGGAACTTTTAGTAATAACTCAGGTGTAACAGCGCTCCCAAAGTATCAACGATGCCAATAATAACCGACTTGCACTACGTTTGAATAAATACGATTTATGAAACTCAAAACAAAAGTAATAATTATTCTGGTTGGAGTGAAAAGCGTTGCAAATATTGACGCTCCGGATTTTAAAATAGACAGACTTCCAGTCGAAGAACTTCGAAGCGAATGAGTGTACAAGCAAAAACGACGCTTGTTTAATCGTTCGAACCGAAGGTAATTTCATTTCTCTTTCAGAATTTAGCTTGGGGTCAATAATATTTCACAGAAATTGAGAGAAGCAAGCTCCTTTTTGTTCGTCAGACAATTATCTAAGCTTTCCAAATGAGTGAGCCAGAATTTATCAGTGGACTGGAGTTTCATTTCAATTCACTCATAAATACCCGGTTTAGCGTCCTGTATATTCCTCTACCGATAAATCTTCACATACAGAGAAGGTGTTATGAAGATGGAAATGTTCCCTGTGAGTGGGTGTTTCACAAGAGGTGTTTGATGGGTGAATGAATGAGTCCGGTCGTAAGAACAGCGTTACATGAATGCTATCATGCCCTCACCTAATGAAACTGTTACTGTTTATATGTATGTGAAAAAACTATGTAGTGATAACTGGCTTTTCGTTAAAAATGATTACTATGTGAACATTTTTACATTTTTTGTTAGCATGAGGATGACGTTTTTCTAGGAATCACACGAGTCCTATAGTGAGGTCAACGTTATAACGGCAGTATCTGATTAACAATGGTGTTTCTATCCTTGTATATCACTCGACAAAGCAGATGGCGCTATCCTTTTCTAGCTCCACAACGTTGTCAGATAGTTTTTTCAAATGTAGAAATATAATTCATTGATTAATCATTTCAATGATCAAATAATTAATTGAACTTCTTACTACTATTACACCAAAACAACCTCTTTCCTGATATTTTTAATTTGAATTTGTCGTTTTGTTTGAATGTTAGAAGAACATGTGGGTACTAATAGGAAGTACCTATATATACATCAATTTCAGATGAAGTAACATAATTAGAATTCCTTCAACTGATGAATATTAAAATCGATTTTCTATGTTTCCTAGAACACAAAGCTCCATTTTCACTTTAAAATATCTGTACAATGTCATACTCATAACATAATTGGTACAGTATCATCTAACATTATTAATGACAATGAAGAAATTTAATAAATTATCAGTTTCTAATGAAATATTTGATAATTTACCTGAATTTTGTGTAAGAATTCAATGAGCAGATAACTCACCTGGAATAGAAAGAAAACCATGATAAAACATTAATCAAAAAAAGGAAGTTGAATAATACAAACATAAATTTACATTATTGAGAATAATTTCCTATGCTACAACTACTTCACATTGAAAGATTTTTAGTTTTTTACTTTACTAATACATTAATGAGACCACTCAAATGGAATAGACCTAAACTTAATCTTCTGAGTATTTAATGTAGAAGTAAATAGATTATTGATCTATATACTATTATACTACTGAATTTCGAGTGATGAAGTTGTTTCACATAGTTTTCCCACACCATGAATTATGGAAACATGATCAGTTAACCTCAAATCCAATACAATAACATGGACAAAGCTGCATCGCTCGTTCCATCAATATTATTAGCAATGGTAACCACAATGACCAGAGAGACTGTGATACAACATTCATAGCGCCCAAAAAAGAGTTATGCCGCCGCTTGAATCGCGAAAGTTGATTGAACCCGGAAACTCAGACGACAGCAGGATGAAATTGTGGTCATGCAATTAACGGCACTGGAAGCGTACGAGAATAATTTTTGATCAACTCCAATATAGCGATAGCGAAACCCATGCCTGCAATCCCCCAGGGCAGGTACATGTACTTTGATATGGGATCGTTCTCATCTTGAATTTCACGCTACAACAGAAACAGTGATTGCCCCATAGGCCGTATCATGGTTATCGCACATGGAATCTATTAATTCGGACTCAACAGCAAATTGTCCCCGAGCAAAACAGGAAATTGACCACTTTCAAAGACTCGTGGAGGGCTGATAATGCTCGGTAAAGCAGTCAACTAGATTAGAAGCTGTTTCTCTGTTTATGAGGATGAATGGTCTCGATTAGCTTCCCTGTAGGGAAGAAATGCCCCAGATTTCTTGTGGATGGAATTTTATTCGGGTAAAAATAGAAAGAGTTGCTCGGTTTCGTGACCCTGTAGTCGGTTTGAGGTTTGACCTGGTTGATCAGTGCGAGGTGGACAGTTCAATTTAATTTCATCTTCTTCTTCTTACAATCAAGGATTAGGCTATAGCCTGTTCCGACTCACATTCAGCTGCTACCTACGATTTGTTATGTGTCATAATATTTCATTCAAATATCCTATTCTAAGGTCAATGTGAAATGAATATTATTGCCATCTTTATTTTCCGTGGTCTGCCAAGCTCTCTCTTGCCTACTGGCTGATAATTGAAAATTTTTAAAAGAAACATCTCAGCAGGCATTCCTTTGACATGCTCCTTCCATTTATGCCGATACTGCGCCACTCTCTCATTCTGACTGAAGATTCTCACTTTAACTCACTTCTAATATACTCATTCTTGATATGATCTCTTCTATCACATCCCTTGGTTCTGCGAAGAAATCTCATCTCGGCAGCCTGCACTCTACTCTCAAGTGGTTTTGTTGTCACCCACGACTCACTGCCGTAGAGGAGGATTGAAGCTGCCATTACTCTATAAAGTTTCATAATTGTGTCTTTCCTATCTTTTTTGCCCAAGGTCCTGCTGATATTAGTGAATTAATAATTAATAAAAAAGTAATAATAATTTAATTTCATATATTGGACAAATGAAAGCAGAAAAATCGTCCAAAATATCTTTTTTACTGATTCGATAATGTAATAATAACACATAATCTTTTCCAATGTGTTCATTTGTGCATAATAACATTGTATAAGTAAGAAAAAACTATATTTTTATTTAATCATTCAGAATTACACAATTTTCAGAAGAGTACAACAGGCTTACGCCATATAAGGGCGTAGTGTAGGGAATAGTAAAATGCTCCTTCGCCAAATATAATTCTATAAAAATAAAATCTTCTATTCATCCATTTATCCACTTTTCTAGTAAAGTTTTATAGCCTACATATGGAAAGGTATACTTATTATTTATGCTTATACTCAAAACTGTCCCTCTTTCAATATTATTCATTTCAGTGTAAATGTAGATTATGTTATGTGTCACTCTTTCAGTCAAGGATCTACACTTCAAACGAACTAGAGAAAATCCAATTTTGAATGGAAAAAAGGAATTTCTCATGAAAATACTTCTCTTTCTTGATATGGAATAAACGAGATCATAAGTCTAACTTTGAATAGTCTGGTAAATGTCGTGCCATCTAGGCTTACGTATTCTTTATAGATAACAAGAATGCTTCCCATTACACCAATGATGGCATGACTGAGTGAATCTTATTTTCCCATAGTAACAACTTCAAGACAAGTTTCATAGCTTCATAGATCATTAAAATCGCGAACTGAACCGTAAGTGGCAATGCATGTCATTGAAAGTGGGTCGTTTTCGACTAACTTGCGAAAATTAATTTTGACACCGCCTCAAGTGATAAACCTCAGATTCCATCGACACCAGCCGATTTACAAGTTGCGTGTATGTGCGAGGAGATAAGATTGGGTTTGAGGAGGAGGTAAGATCGCGTTGAAGGAGGAGGTAAGATCGCGTTTGAAGAGGAGGAAGATAGAATTTGAGGAGACAGAGACAACGTTTGAGCTCTGTTCAGCCGCTTAAATAAGATTCACTTTCAACTGTCAGCAATTCTTACAAACAAAATCAATGCTTCCCGTTCAGCCAATACTGATAGTTCAAAGTGAACCTCACTACATGTTAATTGAAATACCACACTGCGTATCTGCACCAACACCAACAACAACACAGCCTTCGAATCTAGTTTATGACATCTTGAATTTTCCCTTAATTGTTATAATGGTGATTGTCATAGACTCACAAGACCGCTGACAATTTGATCAAAACTATGCAAGAAGTATTCTCAACATATGTGGTCTGTTCTTGTGATTACTCCCATATTATCATGAGAAGATAATACTGATCCAGTAAACGTTTATCATGCAATATGAACGCGATGAAATTAAATTGATTTGAAATCAATTTGAATAATACAAAGTGAATAATACAAAGAAAGACATGAATTTGTCCTGAACTTCTCTGTTCCAGAATACAGACAAAAGCCAGTCGAAAGAAACATTATGAAGAATTCTAAATAAATTAAGAAATGAGTGGAACAATGGAACTAGTACGACGTAAGAGTTAACCGTATGCGATTTTAGAGGAATGAGAATAATATCACAATACTTCGATGATTATCTATGAAATGCTTCTACTTTATATTTATCTATTTTCTGTATAGGGCTACTTGTAATATAAATAGAAAGAGAAATAAAAAATCTCAGTACCCTTTTAGAATTATTTACTCACAACATGTTTCGAGCATTGATGCCATTTTCAAGTGATTATTACTAAACTTGTGATTATCACTAAACTGGTGATTATCACTTGAAAATGGCATCAATGTTGAAACATGTTGTGAGTAAATAATTCAAAAAGGGTACTGAGATTTTTTATTTCTCTTTCTATTTATGCTTCTACTTCATTTCGACCAAGTTTTTTCTGCTCATATACACATTAGATTCAAGGAGGAAAAAGTAAGAGAAGAGATAGTGGAGCAATCAACGATCTAAACTGTAGCAGAGACAAAAAATATACCCTTTCCATTATCTGGAAACATTATCCTGAATAGGGGCTTAAGTACACTCAACAATAAATTTTCCATTTTTCGACCGAATTTGACTTATGATGCATGATTTTGGACCGCCTTGACGAGCCGAGAAGAATAAAGTGTAGTTGGATGAAATCTGAGCATTGTGTCAAAAGTTATAAGTGTTTGAAATTTTGATCCTTGAGGTGTCCTTGAGCGCGCCTCTCCACTAGGAAATACTACAATGAAGTGCATCTAATGGGTGATTCTCATAGAACATAATCTCATGAACTCATGTCATTGTGCGAAATATCAATGTGAGGACAATGTAGTTGGTGATGATGGTTGAAACTGAAAATTCGGTGTTTTTCACAATACAAGGAGCATTGTTGTCAGGTGTACCTGGAAATCTATATGAGATAGAACGCTCTACCTAATCTCAGATTGTAGAGCACAAAAATACGCCCAGAGGGATTTTGAATATACATCTAAATGGTAACAATCGAAAGATATTGTCGATCAAAAACTAAAATTCATCAAAATTGATTTTTTCTTCAAATTTCACTCATTTTTGAAAAATCATAACTCGTGTACACATTGGAGATAAAGATTTCCGAATGATCTCATTTTATTCAGAATTTTATATTTACTAGATTTGGCAGAAATAGCTGAAAACTGGTAAATGAGCCGAAAATACGAGGTTTTTGGGCCACTCTGTATATAGCACAAGGAAATAAATTTTGCATGAGGAAATTTGTTCTGGACTTCTCTTATGTACCCAAATAATATATTATAGAATCAGAACTACAATATAAATTGCAAGCACAACCATTTTTTCATGTCTATATTGATTGGAATAGTTGTGTAGCCTGATGTTATAAGTAGGTACTATATTTCACAATAAACACAGGTTGGATTAAATGGAGAGAGCTAACTGGGGTACTTTGCGACAAAAGAATGCCTGTGCCCATCAAGGGAAAAGTGTATAAAGCTGCAGTGCGACCAGCAATGCTATATGGAAGTGAGTGTTGGCCCCTGAAAAAACAGCAAGAAGATAGACTCCATTCCGCTGAAATGAAAATGCTGAGATGGGCAGGGGGTGTGACTAGACTGGACCACATTCGGAACACACATGTTCGGGGCAGTTTCCGGGTGGCACCAGTCTATGAGAAGATAATGGAAGGAAGGTTGCGCTGGTATGGACATGTAAATAGACGTTCACCCAATCACATGACAAGGAAGGTACTTGATATGGAGACACAGCCGAGGAGCAGAGGCAGACCCCGTCTCACATGGCTAGGTTTAGTTCATAGAAATATGAAGCAGTTGGACCTGACAAATCAGACGACCCAGGATCGTTCGAACTGGAGACTGAGATCAAGGAGAGCCGACCCCAAATAATGGGAAAAAGGCAAGGAGGAAGAAGAAGACTATATTTCACAATAATATTGCAGGTGTATGACCCACTTGAAGGTGAATTCTAATAAATTTTCAAGAGCCATGCTGAAACCTACCAATATAATTTATTGTTGACCCACCGGGTTGGGAACCGCTGCTTTAAACATTCTAGGTATTCTGCTTTGTGAAGTTCTGCTTTTCTTTCAATTCATTCAAATGTTTATTAAGGTTTTTGATTCAATAAATCAGATCTAGAATGAACATGGGCTTCCTTCTATTCAATCAGTAATAACTATACTATAATAGATATA
Organism: Nilaparvata lugens; assembly: GCF_014356525.2. Lineage (NCBI taxonomy): Eukaryota > Metazoa > Arthropoda > Insecta > Hemiptera > Delphacidae > Nilaparvata > Nilaparvata lugens. Next base: position 18,464,889 of record NC_052509.1, on the reverse strand, counting down.
CTATTGTAGTACTAGTAGAATAGAAGGTAAAGTACCAGTATAGACCATCAAAATAAGTGAAAGAGTGACTGGTGGAGTAATATCATTTACTTTGTGGCCACAATACAGGAGCCAGCTATTATTTTTCACGAGCCCTGAATACAAATGTTCTCATTGTCTCAGGGCAATCATTCACTGCCAGATTCAGATCGCATTCAAGAGCTTGTTTCATGCTAATTTATACAGTAAACTCCTTTGGGAACTTTCAGAATTTCAACTAAATTTTTCTCGTAATCTATATAAGAATATGAAGGTGAGGAATGAGTGAGAAGGAACAAAACACTACTTATTTACTCGTATGCATTGCTATAAGTATTGTTACTGGTAATTATAATGCATTGTTATACGTTAATACAATCATTTTTTCTCAAATCAATTTTATTTTCAGAAAGTGTACATTTTACAATATTCCAATCACTAATTAAAGATAATTTTCTAATGTTCACAAAGATTTGCAGACCATTGAATACTTTTTAATACCATTTTTTCAACCAAATACCATTATTTTTCAACTTACCACCAACTTCTCTCATCTATGTATCTAATATGGTTGATTTCTAAGCATTTCATCCAATTGAATCTCTCTATCCTACTCTCTATGCATGCAACCTTAGTTTTGTATTCCCCTTGTCCATTTGGATAATCCATAATTCAGTTTTTATATTGACAATAATGATGTTAATCTCTTTCAACTGTAGAGTATATGAAGGATTGATGATGATATACGAATTTAAGGTACAGTTAAGCAGAAGTAAATACTGTATAGTCGAAAACAATCAAGCTAATAAAAACTTTTTTCAAATAAATGAAACAGACTCCTCTTTGTGAAGCGAGTGGATCAAGATCCCCACTACAAAATTGGTCAAGAACTTCAATTAAATCCAATCGAATTTTAAATTGATGCGGCAGTAAAACAAAGAGAGTGATATTTACTTGAAACTATCAGCGGTCTTCATAAACAACAGCAACGCTTATCATACAACTAGTGCTGGCAGTTCCAAGTGAATCTCACTGTAGTCTGGTGTCTCAATAAAAGTGGGCAATTGCTGAGGCTGAGGGTGCCGCCAGTAGCTGACATCTGTGGCTGAGTTCTGGCTGTAAATATCAACGACTTTTTCCCAACACAATACAGCAACATATGGCAGAATGACAATATAAACAGCTATAATGTCAAGGACTCTCATCTGACACAATATAGCTATAAAGAAGATGGATACATAGCAAAACAACAATACAGAGCAAAAATATCAACGACGATACAGCAACATATAGCAAAATAGCAACTGACTCAAGTGTCAAACTGACAGCATTGGACGAATGGGAAGTATTGATGTTATTTGGAAGAAATGCTGACAGTTGAAAGTGAATATCACTGTAGCTATTCACCCGTTGGATACTGGCGTAAAATGGCTTCAGTGTCACTTGATAAAAACGAATGGCACTAGAATAAGATTCACTTTAAACGGTCAGCGTGCTATATAAGTACCATCATTCAGCTAGTAGTGATAATGCTAATGCTTCCCATTGAGAATATTAAATTAATGCTGACAGTTCAAATTGAAAATAACTGCTTTATAGGCTACAGATTATTCGCAATTTAATGAAAGTTAACTTCTTATGGCTTCATTTATGCGTAGATAGAAATCCATATTACTCCTGAAAAGCACATATATTATTATAGCCTCGATTGTAGACTTTTGAACGTGGTACACAATGGTGAAGTAAAGTACTTATATTTTTGTAAAATGTCACCATTTGAGAAAGAGCAGTATATTTGTCAGCAATTCAAAACTTCTCTGGGAAGATGATGATGATGATGATGATGATGATGATAATGATGACACTTGGGTCCGAGTCTCTGGTCTCATTTTTCACCAAACTTCCCTCAAATTTAATAATTCAGACTGACCTCGGTGAAGGGAGGTTCTCTTATTGAAATGAGTTATGCGTTCACGTCGGTTCAAGTAGAGAAAGAAGAGACAAGAAAAAAAGAGACAGTAATGTGTTGCACTAATCTATCATTTGTTGTGACAGGCTAATAGTTAACGACTGAGTTTTAAAATATGGAAAGAATGGAAAATGGAATAGATGAAGGAAGTTGTGGGTGATGAAGATAGAAAGGGTAAGCTGGAGAGAGTGAGAGTGACAAGTTGAATATGTATGTGATAGAAGGAGAGACGTTTCAATCTGACAAGAATGGCAAATACTATAATAACATCTCTCGATTTAATGGGTCAAAATAATGGAGAAATACAAGCCAGCATACAACATTTCAAAAATGATTGGATAAACCACTTATATTGATCAAATCACTTTTACAACTGACCTGAATTTGTGGAATAATGTTCAGAGCTTCTTCACAACTGGATATCCTATACTATTAAACGAGCAACTTCTGTTTTTATGTCTAGATGTTTGGATGTTTGTTTAGATGTTTATATGTTTGCATTTCACCGGATCTCGAAAACGGCTCTAACGATTCTCAAGAAATTCAGAACATAGTAGGTATAGGTTTATAATATTATAAAGATTCGATTGCACTAGGTCTCATCCCTGGGAAAACTCGCTAAAGGACATTGAGAGGATAATTATTATTCATCCTTGGGAAAACTCGCTGAAGGACATTAAAAATATAATTATTATTCATCCTTGGAAAAACAGCTGTTAATAATTATTTCGTCGTCTGTTGGTGATGGAAGTGAGCAAAGACCTTAAGATGCATAGACTCACATGGAGCGCTAGTGTCGTACTTGGAATTGAAATTGGCCATTGAGGGGGCAACCTATAAGATTTTTACATAGCAATGCCTTTGTAATCTATAGTATTACAAATATAAAAATATAATATCTCATGCTAAAATACCCCAAATGGCGGCTTTCAATTTCAAGTAAGAGCTATCATTGGGAAGGCATAGGCATTGTAGGTCTATATATCTTTAAGGTCTTTGGAAGTGAGTGAGTGAGTTCATGTGTGTGGGATTGTGTCAAAATTATGACTCAGCTGTTGAACTTTTGTAATCATTCAATCAGGTACTTAGTGCCGGTTGCAAGAAAGCCGGGTTATTTTCAATCCTAATCAATTCCAGTAGATCAATCTTTTTGAAATGGTCTTTTTTGATTTGGTTCAGGTGGAGTTAATCAGGATTAAAATTTAACCGGCTTTTGTGCAACTGGGCTTTGTGAGGGAGGGAAATTTTTGCATTCCTCTGGGAATTAATCTCCATTTACAGTGATTAGATAGAACATTTCTGTATGAATGTTATTATAATTTCTTCTTTCTTAATAGATTTTTTTATGCTTTTGTACTCCAGAGTGAAGCTCGGTCCCCGATATTACAGATAATACAACAGCCACTCAATATCATGTACCACGTTTCAATAAGTTTTTAATGTGATAACGGCAATATAATAAGAAATCAAAAGTTTTTTCTTAGATAAAATATGAATGAATCGTGTTTCCATCAGTCCTTAAAAAAGTGAAATGAGAGCTCTATGATGAATTTGACATTCACATCGAATACTGGAAGTAATAAGCATTTCAAGATACCATTTTTGAGGCCTACATACGTGTATTCATCTGTATTGTGAAATGTATTATTCTTTTGGTTTTTATTTATTTATTTACAATGCAAATGAAACGAATGTAATAACATTGGTGGATAGAATAATGAAAATTAATATTAGATTCAAATCTTTCAATAACCGAGATGCTTTATTTGATTAGTAGATGAATGACAAATGAAGATGAACGTCTGCCATTTGGCGCAGACGAGACATTCCCACAATCAGCGGTTGAATGAAACATCACATCAATGGCGGTTCATACATTAGACTACTACTTACTTATCAATATGAGGAGGAACTAGTTATGGTTGTTACACCATAATCAATTTTTGGTTAAATGCAGACTTTTTATCCAGGGTCCTGTCCTGGGAGGACAATCGTCACATACAAGTTGTTTCTTAGCAAATATGGGAACTTGGATGAATATTACATCCTGTTGTTCAAATATTTGTTTTTACCAAAACTTTCGACACTACAATTTCTCTACAGATATAAGATGAGCGTAGTAAATAATTTTCCCCTCATATCTTCCATGAATTTCCTCACCCCTGCCACACATCTTTGAATATCAAAAGGATCCCCCATTCCTCTTACTCCGCTTTATTGGCTCAACACTCTCACTTTCAACCGTTACTACAAAATTCTGTTCCATCGAACTCCGCTCAGCCAAGTATTATCAACCCTTCAGGCTGCTCAATACGTGTCACACTGCACTGTGCGGTAATCTCTGATATTGAAAATAGAACGGAAGGCATATTCTGAGAATTTCAGATAAGGCCACTTGTATGGGATCGAGCTCTATAAATGACGTTCGTGCAAATCTCTAATCGCCACTATACAAAGAATAATTTATTTTTACATAATCTATGAGAAAATATAAATGAAAATATGCTGGAAAATATACATCTCATCATGTGTAAGAAAAAGTATAATGAGTACGAAAACACAGAAAAAAGACAGAGTTTCTTATGTTTGAAATGCCATAGGCAGGCCTACCAATTGTGGGCCTACCAATGGCATTTCAAACATATGAAACTGTCTTTTTCCTGTGTTTTCGTACTTATTATACTTTTTCGTACACATGATGAGATGTAGATTTTCCGAAACACACATTTTGACTCGCTTATCTCTTCTATTGGAAGTATGTATTTCATAGGTTTTATCAGGAGTGTTTGAGTTGCAGCATAATTAGTGTAGTTATTATGCCGAAGCCATAACCGAGTCTTGCTGAAACACATGATAGAATCTATGATAAACGTTGAATATAAGAGATATATAAATCACAATGGGTTCTCGGTAAGTTCATGAATAATAGTTATTATTTCGCGAACAAAAATGAAGTATGAATAGGTGAAGTAGCCGAAAATTTCCCAGTCCAAACAAGAATAGAGACTTAAAATAATACATTTCCCACCTAGGGCCGAAAATTAGACTTTTCCGGCACGAAATCGGTTTTCAAGTCCGAGGCCTACGGCCTCGATTTCGTGCCGATCATTTCAATCTTGAAAAGATTGAGAGCCGGAAAAACATTTTTGCCCGTGGTGCGAACGCTATTTTTCGCCACACAGAAAAATAAACAATATATATATATATATATAATAATAATTGTTTACTACGCACTTCCGAAAGCAGAAGTGGAAGGTCATAGCTCTAGCAAATCTGAGGTAATCTGAATATCAGGAAATTGTCCAAGTATTTTCATTTTTTATTCTGATCACCATGTAATGGCTATGTTTGCAGCAAAATATTCCGGAGTTTCAAGTCTCCCAATCGGATCTCCGGGGGAGACGGTTATGAACAGAGTCATTGAAGGTACAAGGAAGAGTAAATTGGAGATGAATATGAGAATAGGCACTTGGAATGTAAGATCGATGGCACAGGCCAATTTCTTCATGCAGAATTTCCTTGTGCTATATACAGGGTGACCCAAAAACCTCGTATTTTCGGCTCATTTACCAGTTTTCAGCTATTTCTGCCAAATCTAGTAATCGGACAGAAAAATTTGCTCCTGCCTTTTTTCTAGATTATGAAATCTTCAACAGAATAAGATCATTCGGAACTCTCTATCTCCAATGAGTACTGAGTTATGATTTTTCAAAACTGGGTGAAATTTCAAGAAAAAATCAATTTAGATGAATTTTAGTTTTTGATCAACAATACCTTTGATTGTTACCATTTAGATGTATATTCAAAATCCTTCTGGGCGTATTTTTGTGCTCTACAATCTGAGATTAGAAATATGGAAATTGTTCATTTTTTGTATATTGGAATAGGGGTACACTCAACAATAAATTTTCCATTTATCAACCGAATTTGACTTATGATGCATGATTTTGGACCGCCTTGACGAGTCGAGAAGAATAAAGTGTAGTAGGATGAAATCTGAGCACTGTGTCAAAAGTTATAAGTGTTTGAAATTTTGATCCTTGAGGTGTCCTTGAGCGCGCCTCTCCACTAGGAAATACTGAAATGAAGTGCATCTAATGGGTGATTCTCATAGAACATAATCTCATGAGCTCGTCATTGTGCGAAATATCAATGTGAGGACAATGTAGTTGGTGATGATGGTTGAAACTGAAAATTCGGTGTTTTTCACAATACAAGGAGCATTGTTGTCAGGTGTACCTGGAAATCTATATGAGATAGAACGCTCTACCTAATCTCAGATTGTAGAGCACAAAAATACGCCCAGAGGGATTTTGAATATACATCTAAATGGTAACAATCGAAAGATATTGTCGATCAAAAAATAAAATTGATTTTTTCTTCAAATTTCACTCATTTTTGAAAAATCATAACTCAGTATTCATTGGAGATTTCTATCCGAATGATCTCATAATCTAGAAAAAAGGCGAGAGCAAATTTTTCTGACCGATTACTAGATTTGGCAGAAACTTATTTTTATTTATTTATTTACAATGCAAATAACACTAATGTAATAACATTCAAAGATAAAATAATAAGGTAGTCCTTGTGCTATTTTTCTTCCAAATTTATAGGTGACAAAGTTCAAGCTGAAAACTGGTAAATGAGCCGAAAATACGAGGTTTTTGGGCCACCCTGTATATAGCACAAGGAAATTTTGCATGAAGAAATTGGTTTTGGACTTCTCTTATGTACCCAAAGAATATATATTATAGAATCAGAACTACAATATAAATTGCAAGCACACCCCTTTTTATGTCTATATTGATTGGACTGGTTGTGTAAGTAGGCCTGATGTTATAAGTAGGTACTATATTTCACAATAATATTGCAGGTGTATGACCCACTTAAAGGTGAATTCTAATAAATTTTCAAGAGCCATGCTGAAACCTACCAATATAATTTATTGTTGACCCACCGGTTGGGAACCGCTGCTTTAAACATACTAGGTATTCTGCTTTGTGAAGTTCTGCTTTTCTTTCAATTCATTCAAATGTTTATTAAGGATTTTGATTCAATAAATCAGTTCTAAAATGAACATGGGCTTCCTTCTTTTCAATCAGTAATAACTATACTATACCAGTTATACTATTATACTATAATAGATAAACTATTATAGTACTAGTAGAATAGAAGGTAAAATACCAGTATAGACCATCAAAATAAGTGAAAGAGTGACTGGTGGAGTAATATCATTTACTTTGTGGCCACAATACAGGAGCCAGCTATTATTTTTCACGAGCCCTGAATACAAATGTTCTCATTGTCTCAGGGCAATCATTCACTGCCAGATTCAGATCGCATTCAAGAGCTTGTTTCATGCTAATTTATACAGTAAACTCCTTTGGGAACTTTCAGAATTTCAACTTACTTTTTCTCGTAATCTATATAAGAATATGAAGGTGAGGAATGAGTGAGAAGGATAAAAGTGGAACAAAACACTTATTTACTCGTATGCATGGTTATAAGTATTGTCACTGGTAATGATAATGCATTATTATACGTTAGTACAATCATTTTTTTCAAATTCAAATTAATTTTATTTCCAGAAAGTGTACATTTTACAATATTCCTTTCACTAATTAAAGATAATTTTCTAATGTTCACAAAGACTTGCAGACCATTGAATACTTTCTAATATCTACCACTTTTTCAACCGAATACCACTATTTTTCAACTTTCCAACAACTTCTTTCATCTATCTATTTAATATTGGTTGATTTCTAAGCATTTCATCCAATCGAATCTCTCTATCCTACTCTCTATGCATGCAACCTTAGTTTTGTATTCCCCTTGTCCATATGGATAATCCATAATTCAGTTTTTATATTGACAATAATGATGTTAATCTCTTTCAACTGTAGAGTATATAAAGAATTGATGATGATATACGAATTTAAGGTACAGTTAAGCAGAAGTAAGTACTGTTTAGTCGAAAACAATCACGCTAATAGAAACTTTTTCAAATAAATGAAACAGACTCCTCTTTGTGAAGCGAGTGGATCAAGATCCCCACTACAAAATTGGTCAAGAACTTCAATTAAATCCAATCGAATGTTAAATTGATGCGGCAGTAAAACAAAGAGAGTGATATTTACTTGAAACTATCAGCGGTCTTCATAAACAACAGCAACGCTTACCATACAACTAGTGCTGGCAGTTCCAAGTGAATCTCACTGTAGTCTGGTGTCTCAATAAAAGTGGGCAATTGCTGAGGCTGAGGGTGCCGCCAGTGGCTGACATCTGTGGCTGAGTTCTGGCTGTAAAAATATCAACGACTTTTTCCCAACACAATACAGCAACATATGGCAGAATGAAAATATAAACAGCTATAATGTCAAGGACTTTCATCTGACACAATATAGCTATAAAGAAGATGGATACATAGCAAAACAACAATACAGAGCAAAAATATCAACGACGATACAGCAACATATAGCAAAATAGCAACTGACTCAAGTGTCAAACTGACAGCATTGGACGAATGGGAAGTATTGATGTTATTTGGAAGAAATGCTGACAGTTGAAAGTGAATATCACTGTAGCTATTCACCCGTTGGATACTGGCGAAAAATGGCTTCAGTGTCACTTGATAAAAACGAATGGCACTAGAATAAGATTCACTTTAAATGGTCAGCGTGCTATATAAGTACCATCATTCAGCTACTAGTGATAATGCTAATGCTTCCCATTGGGAATATTAAATTAATGCTGACAGTTCAAATTGAAAATAAATGCTTCATAGGCTACAGATTACTCGCCATTTAATGAAAGTTAACTTCTTATGGCTTCATTTATGCGTAGATAAAAATCGATATTACTCCTGAAAAGCACATATATTATTATAGCCTCTATTGTAGACTTTTGAACGTGGTACACAATGGTGAAGTAAAGTACTTGGATTTTTGTGAAATGTCACCATTTGAGAAAGAGCAGTATATTTGTCAGCAATTCAAAACTTCTCTGGGAAGATGATGATGATAATGATGACACTTGGGTCCGAATCTCTGGTCTCATTTTTCACCAAACTTCCCTCAAATTTAATAATTCAGACTGACCTCGGTGAAGGGAGGTTCTCTTATTGAAATGAGTTATGCGTTCACGTCGGTTCAAGTAGAGAAAGAAGAGACAAGAAAAAAAGAGACAGTAATGTGTTGCTCTAATCTATCATTTGTTGTGACAGGCTAATAGTTAACGACTGAGTTTTAAAATATGGAAAGAATGGAAAATGGAATAGATGAAGGAAGTTGTGGGTGATGAAGATAGAAAGGGTAAGCTGGAGAGAGTGAGAGTGACAAGTTGAATATGTATGTGATAGAAGGAGAGACGTTTCAATCTGACAAGAATGGCGAATACTATAATAACATCCCTCGTTTTAATGGGTCAAAATGATGGAGAAATACAAGCCAGCATACAACATTTCAAAAATGATTGGATAAACCACTTATATTGATCAAATCACTTTTACAACTGACCTGAATTTGTGGAATAATGTTCAGTGCTTCTTTACAACTGGATATCCTATACTATTAAACGAGCAACTTCTGTTTTTATGTCTAGATGTTTGGATGTTTGTTTAGATGTTTATAATATGTTTGCATTTCACCGGATCTCGATAACGGCAATATAATAAGAAATCAAAAGTTTTTTCTTAGATAAAATATGAATGAATCGTGTTTCCATCAGTCCTTAAAAAAGTGAAATGAGAGCTCTATGATGAATTTGACATTCACATCGAATACTGGAAGTAATAAGCATTTCTAGATACCATTTTTGAGGCCTACATACGTGTATTCATCTGTATTGTGAAATGTATTATTCTTTTTGTTTTTATTTATTTATAATGCAAATGAAACGAATGTAATAACATTGGTGGATAGAATAATGAAAATTAATATTAGATTCAAATCTTTCAATAACCGAGATGCTTTATTTGATTAGTAGATGAATGACCAATGAAGATGAACGTCTGCCATTTGGCGCAGACGAGACATTCCCACAATCAGCGGTTGAATGAAACATCACATCAATGGCGGTTCATACATTAGACTACTACTTACTTATCAATATGAGGAGGAACTAGTTATGATTGTTACACCATAATCAATTTTTGGTTAAATGCAGACTTTTATCCAGGGTCCTGTACTGGAAGGACAATCGTCACATACAAATTGTTTCTTAGCAAATATATGGGAACTTGGATGAATATTACGACCTGTTGTTCAAATATTTGTTTTTACCAAAACTTTCGACTCTACAATTTCTCTACAGATATAAGATGAGCGTAGTAAATAATTTTCACCTCATATCTTCCATGAATTTCCCCACATCTTTGAATATCAAAAGGATCCCCCATTCCTCTTACTCCGCTTTATTGGCTCAACACTCTCACTTTCAACCGTTACTGCGAAATTCTGTTCCATCGAACTCCGCTCAGCCAAGTATTATCAACCCTTCAGGCTGCTCAATACGTGACACACTGCACTGTGCGGTAATCTCTGATATTGAAAATAGAACGGAAGGCATATTCTGAGAAATTCAGATAAGGCAAGTTGTATGGGATCGAGCTCTATAAATGACGTTCTTGCAAATCTCTAATCGCCACTATACACAAAATCATTTATTTTTACATAATCTATGGAAAAATATGAATGAGCTGGAAAATATACATCTCATCATGTGTAAGAAAAAGTATAATGAGTACGAAAACACAGAAAAAAGACATAGTTTCATATGTTTGAAATGCCATTGGTAGACCTACTTCCTACCAATTGGTAGGCCTACCAATGGCATTTCAAACATATGAAACTCTGTCTTTTTTCTGTATTTTCGTACTCATTATACTTTTTCTTACACATGATGAGATGTAGAATTTCCGAAACACACATTTTGACTCGCTTATCTCTTCTATTGGAAGTATGTATTTCATAGGTTTTATCAGGAGTGTTTGAGTTGCAGCATAATTAGTGTAGTTATTATGCCGAAGCCATAACCGATTCTTGCTGAAACACATGATAGAATCTATGATAAACGTTGAATATAAGAGATATATAAATCACAATAGGTTCTCGGTAAGTTCATGAATAATTGGTATCGCAAAAAAAATGAAGTATGAATAGGTGAAGTATCCGAACGTTTCCCAGACCAAACAAAAATAGAGACTTAAAAACAAAGTATTTTGAAGTTTCGTATTTACATAAGAAGAAAAACTTCCCTCCAATTCCGGAGGCTTCATGGATTTTCACAATCAGAATGAAAATATTGTTCTAGTTTCGCTTGATTACAGAATGGGATTAACTATGGTGAAGGAAAAGTGGAGAGGAGAAAACTCATATTCAGTCAGCTAAAGAGCTCAGACGGCTCAAAGAGCTCACATAAAATAGGAAATCCCTTTTCAATGCTGATAACTACCACTAACAACAAAACCTTAAATTGATGTTCATTTTGATTGGAATTGTAAATTTGAAATACGATTATTACGTATAAAGTTCTAAGGTGCGTACAAACTTATGCGACACGTACACGCGCATCTTGCTTTTCATCAGCTGATGATGCTGTATTCGCTTTTCATCAGCTCATTATATCTGTATTTGTACAAAAATAGTAACATACAAATATGATAAGCTGATAAAAAGTGAAATGCCCGTGTTCGTGGCGCATACTCTGTACGCACCAGATTCGATTTGATACAATCAAGTTTTCCTCCCACTCAGTACTTTGAATAATTAGAGCTTTTGATAACATCAAGACTTAAGAGCGAATTAATTCAATCTAAACTAATCCTAAAACTAGACCACATCAGCGGGATCCTCATCAGTATCTCTCGCTGCAAAGGAAAGGTATGTACAAATGTTTACTGAGCTGAAAGCTACATTTCACACAAACGTTGCCCTGCTTTCCCACTGATCACTTGAACAAGCACTACACTAGTTGAAACTGGGTTCCTTTTTTGGATTCATCCAGGATGTCTGGATGAAACCTAGTGTCATCCAGGTTAAAGATACTATTTTATTCAGGCTAACCCAAGTTTATGTTTGTTGTTGTTCGAGCTATGGCTCGAACATATCGATGATATTCGAACACAATATTCGATATAGTTGATATTCGAGTACAATTACTTTATGTTTTTTAAATTAGAGAGTCTGAATCATCCGTCACAGTTTTCGGAGAAGTTCAAATTGAATAAAAACATTAAAAATTTTGATAAATAATAGCGTACCGATTTCTATGAATCCGTGCAAAAATTAGTCTGAAGCATGGGGCTTTATGGGCAATGCTTTTTCAATACAAACAATAGGGGCACACTTTTGCCATCTGTTTTCGATCTTACTCTCACACAAATTAGCTCACAGGCCTGATTCTGTGAAATATGTACTAAATAAGAGTGATCCAGTAAGGTTTAAAGTTTGCACAGACTATAGGATTACTGGAAATCTGTTTGTTAAGTATTTTTTCAACGAATGAAAAGCTATGTTGCTAATTAATTATTATTCGTGGTATGAACGAACACATTAATTGGCCCTTTCTATGAGAGAGGCACAGATAATGATATAAGTTAGTGGTTCTCGCGAAAAAAATGAATTTGCATTTACAAACAAAAATGAATGAAGGATACTGATAATAATCAGCGTGCTGCAGCATTGAATACTGCTGTTTAACAAACCATTTCAAGGGAAAAAGAGAAAGCTTGATGCTGATTGAAAACGCTGATGATGAAAATAGTTATTTGTGCAACTAGTGCGCAAAGTGACAGTTTGCTGCACCGAAAGAAACGTTTACGAATGGTTTCTTGAGTGCAGCAGAGGAACTTTGCGCACGTATTTCACATTAAATTTTTCCTACAGTTACCATTGAATGTAAAAAATAGGCAATTAAAGGTAAAAATGTCTCATAATTCATCAATTTTTTTTGAGCGTTATATTGTGGCACTTGAATTGCTTATTATGAAGTATTGCAATCATTAAACACATAAATGTTCAGAAGTTAATAGAAATGACAATAGACGTGATATTTCAGAGTTATCCAGGAGTCAATTATGTTTATCCCATCTACAAAAAATCATAAATTAGTACTATAATGAAGATTATAATAACAAAATAATATGATTGATGTTGAAAAATAATTCCTTTCTACATAGGTATGAAATTATATAGTTCTACTCATTTCGCTTTAGATCTAGTATTTACAGGATTTTCTAACTTAGCTTTTTCGGAGCTTTTTTAAAAGTGGAATTCAAATATTCTTCTTTCTTGTATGTTAATTTTTTTTCTTCAATTATGAGTCAATTTTATGAGCTACCGCTGCTGCCTACTATTGTGTCTCACTTCCACAATCACATTCAACACTATCCACATCCATTTTTTACACAAATTATTACGAAAATCAAATAAGAAACAACAAATTTGCATTCAAAATACGCGCCAACGGCTGATTTGAATGATGGAGGTATGAAGAACCAAAAGGCGCGCGACCTAGCGGGAAAAATCGTAACTACGTTCGTTCCATCTTTCCAACTACCTATCTACTAAAAACAATCTCCAGAAATTATTTTAGATTTACGGTCTCAAATTACGAAAAAATGCTCAAAGTAGCCTAAAAATATTAATAAAAATAACATGGACACCAGAGAATTTTGATTGTAGTTTTTTTTATTCACATAGATATCAATGAATGGTAATTATTTAACCTCAAAATTCAAATTTCATAATGTGTATTTGCTAGAGTATATTTCTCATTGCTTGCAGTTGCAATATTAATTATCAATAGAAAAGAAACATTATTTATTATTAAATGATGAGAAGTAATTATGAAATTATGATTTACATGAACATTATTCTTATTTTGGATTTCTAGAATGAGATTTTATCATAAATGTAGCCATTGAAATGATTCTCATCCAAACACAGTCATTCTAAACAACTTAATTTTGGATTTCGCGTACCATTCATCCATATAACCCACTAACTATTTTGTGTTGCCATGTTGCAAATCTGGAGTACGCAAAGTAATCACTTTGCGCACTAGTGCGGAAAAGTGATTCTTTGCGTTCTGTAATCAGTGCAGGAATGGTCACTTTTCAAGGTAACTGTAGGAAAATTATATTATTTCATTAATATTGATAAAGAACAGCATTTATGGAAAAAGGAATTTTGCAGGCATTGGTTGGGTTCAATGCTCATTGCAATTGAATACAGCCAGTTACATACACATTGATTTTTGGACGTCCTTACGAATTCTACCAAATTAAACGGAACTTGACAAACGTCATATGTTTGACATAATCTGTTTAATTTTATAGAATGTATAATGAGGGCAGAAAATCGTAGACTACATCCACAAATGGATGTGTGTGCAACTGGCTTAAAGTTTTGCACATCACTTCTTGTATATGAGAAATATTCAGCTTGAAATGTTGTGTGAAGTTGACATTGTTGTGCAAGAAAGTTTGAGAAGAAAATTACCAAGAGAAAAATTACCCTGTTGAATTAATTAAGAGCTTGGGAGTGTTGACAAGTTTTGCGTTGGAGGAGGAGCAATGTCGCTTGCAAGCACCTGACAATCACTTGCAATTGATTACATTCAGTAGGAGTGCTAGGGGAGAGATAGTAGACAGGATTTGAGAAAATTGAATAGAAAGAGTACAGATTGGAATTGCTGTATCCAACTGGATTGAAATTGCTGAATCAGATGGATGGGAAATTGAATGTGACCAATAATTGATAGAATACGACATACAGAGGACATAAATTATTTAGAGGTTTTTGCCTATAAACTTTGTAATCAATCAATCAATTCAAAACTATGTTAATACAGTGACATGGAAAATAAAAATGGAGTAATTGAGTTAGGGAGAAAACGAAAGATGAGAGATGGGATTATGTTCAAACAAAAAAGGGTGAAGTTACTTGACACGTTAAGACGTCGGTCCCGGCTGCCTAAAAAGCAGTCGTTAGGTCATGTCAGAGGCCCTGAAATTGATCAGTTGCGACCTGAAAACTCTGACACCAGACCTGAGCCAGCCAGGTCACTCGATATTATTATTATTATTACTTGAGAATATAGGAATTAACAACAGAAATTCTAAAAGTGTCTTGAACTTGGCGGAATGAAAGTCAAAAATTGATTTAATATATTGATAATATTCATAATTTTCATATTGGGATGATTGTGTGAATATGTATGTTTTTATATCACATTGATTTGAATTCAATAAGAGAACATTGGATAAAATATAGGATGATGATTATAAGTACTTCGAATGTGGAGTTCTACAAAACACAATAAAGTATTTGAGTTCGAGTTCTAAACGAGTTTATAAATTCAATTACATTGAATCCTCCCACGCATTATAGTCGCCTCCACCTCTAGTCGAGTTATTCAATAAAATAAGTGATTGAATAAAGATAGAGTATTAAGGCTTGAAAACATTAATATCAAATAATTTGAGATGAATACAATTAAATCCTCTGTCTATGAAAATGAGGAAATAGCAATATTTGACGCCTTCTTCACGGTTATAAAAGTGAATAAAGAAATTTAATCCCTAAGGATGGAGATTGCGAGTGGTTATTCTTCTATTTTCAAATGTGAATGCAGTTATGAAGAGCAGTGGTACATTTTTAAATAGTAAGTAAGTGTGTCATTTGATCCGAAATCATTCAAATCTTTCCATTAATGTATTGATGGAATGTTACTTGACTCGAGAAAGTTGAAAATGATAAATACAGTAATTATTCCCATCTGAATGAGAAAGGGAAAGATTTGTGGAATAGGCAGGTGTAATACTCGACGCCATTTCGCCGCTTGGCTCACAAACAGTTGTGATAGCATTCGTGAAAAAGAGAATGGTAATAGGAAGAGAGTGGTTCAAATAGTTAACAGTTTTGTGGTTAACATCAATAGATCTATGGTTAATATCAATAGTTTTTCTTTATTGCGGTTAATGCCCACTTGTCATTTTTAGCTGTGCTTGGGCAATGGCAAGTGCGTGGGTGATTTGATGAGAAACGTCCATGCCTACTGGCGGCATTAGAATCCACAGCTCTAGCAGACTAAAGGGAGCAACGCCGCACAAGTCTCGGCCAAACTGGTCGATTAACACTTATTCACGCGATCTTGAAGAATGGGATAGAATTTCGTCAATTTGCTGAGGTGTCAAAGTTTGGACAACGATATTCACTGTAGCAAGCTGGAAAGGAGAACAAGGAGGAACCCAACCCGAAAATATTAGTATATACCATCAGAGATGACAGAAATGATAATTTATGTTTATTTTTAAAAAATAAAAATATATCCTTACTGTATGATACCATTGAATATCACGGTCTGGAATAGTTGCAATGGAAGAGATCCTTTTCATAGTTTATAGAGCTCTGTAAGACAATTAAGCATGAAAACCTGTGATGAATTCAAATATTTTTTATCAAAATTGATGAATAACATGTAGAATATCACCTTCACTACAAAAGTTATACCCGATAAATTAATGAATAAATTACGCAATCACGCAACCTTGGAGAATGATATAGAATACAGCGCAAACGCTCTCTGAAGGTGGCGACTGCAACGAAAAATATGAATAGAATAGAAAAATATGAAAAGAAAAGAAGTATGAAAAAATATGAAAAAGAATAGAAGTATGAATAGAAAAGTAAGTATGAATAGAATAGAAAAATATGAAAAATAGACAAATTGTTAGAAATATTGCATGAGAAGCTGCACGTTGGTGGTCAGTGAGTGTGTCGGGGACACTTGTGTGTCACATGGCGTGCAAAAAATGAAAAATTATCTGTGTCGGAAACGTCTGCGATCCAACCACATGTCAGAGGCTCCAACTGCTAGCTGAGTGTGTTTTGAAGAGACTAGACGACCCCTTCCTCGTCTACACTGTCTTTCTCTATCATTTTATCGTATTCTTCCACACAAAAATAATCTTTCTGTCTTCCACACCCAGTGAGACTCTCTATCACACATTATTGCAGAGTGACAACATCACCCTGTCTCTCACTACAGCAATTCTCCCAATATGCTTGATTGACATTCTCTCTCTTCCTCCTCACACTCACTGACTTCCACTTCTTCACAAATTATTCATCTCTTATACTCTCGCTCTCTCTCTTCCTCTATCATCTAGGTTAGGAGAGACTAGATTCACTCTCATCACCCTATGCCACCCTAGTAACGAAGGTGGCAACATAGTTTCTTTCTATCGAACTTAGCTTCATGTTTTTATTAACATTAACTCTTTCCACTCTTCCTCCCTCGTCTACTCAGTTCCACAGACTCCTACTCAATTTCTCTTTTTTACTTTCTCTCTCATCTCCTCTCTCTTCATCCTCACCTTCCCAATCCCCCAAGTCGAAGTCAACTATCTTTCAAATAATCCTCTCCACCCACATTCTGTCTTTTTCCAGTTAGTTCTGTCTCCCACTTGCTGAAGTTCCTTTCTCTTTCTATTTATCTATCATCCAAGAGTTGGATGACTCCCTCTTCATCTTTCTTTTATCTGCTAAGTTGGAAACAGAAGAAAGATAGAAGACGGTGCAAAAGCTGTAGCTTTCTTTCTCCTTCTCTTTTTTGATCCTCTGAGTTAGAAACAGAAGAGCGAAAAGATGAAAGGAAAGACAGCGCAAACGCTCTCTGAAGGTGGCGACTGCAACGAAAAATATGACGAGAATCTTATAATAATGAAATTGGAGAGATCTGAGTTTTGAGCCGGAGGCAGCGATAGGATAGGAGAGGCGACCCAAGTTCAATTCGCATTTCAACAGAGCCTTCGATAAAGGTTTTGTCACGAACATCCAAAATGCGATCTCGATTCACTTCACACTGTCACCAATCTTCATAAAAAAACACCAACACTTCCCATTCAACCAATGCTGTCAGTTCAGAGTCAACAATTCAAGTCTTTGAACAGTCAGTAATCCTCATGAAAGACACAATTTCGTCTCATCCAACCAATGCTGACAGTATGGAGTGAGTCTCACTATAAAAATATCACTTATTGCGAATTCTTTACTCCTCATCCCCTTGTCAACCTGACTCACTTTCGGCGTACAATATGCTTTGGCTGTCACGTGTTTCGAAATTGACTGAGAACGAAACATAATATTTACGAACAATCTCGAATCTCAATTTATGAATGTCATCATTACATCACTTTCCTCCATTTCAATAAAATATTCAACGCTATTCTCTCCTCGTTTTTCTTGATCCACTTCGATCATGTTCCCATCAATATCCTTTCTTTCACATTGAAATGCACCTGAAAAGTATGATTCCCTTATCTCTCAAATAGAGTTGAGCGCTCAACCCAAACTTTAACCACAACAAGAGGATGTGTTTATTGAACAATGTTCATTCATTCATATTAATTTCTTCAACAAAGACAGGAGCACATAATCATAAAATGATTGGAAATCTTTACTTATTTGGAAACAAAATTATAGCTATTCCCAATTTTTGATTGAAAATTAATCAAAAAATTCATTTTTTTTTTAAATTTTTGATTAAATTAATTTTTAATTTTGTTGGTTCGTCAACACTTTCAAACACAGATATTTTTGCTACCGAAATAATTACAAAAGATTGTGAAAGTAAATCGATCTGAAGTAATATGGAAGTGCAGAAGAAATTATAAATAGGAGAGTATGAACATGAAACAAGTCGCTATTTCAAAACTGATAACGTTAGTTATTTTCAGTTGAATCATACAAATAATTAATTTTTGAATTGAAGGCTATGGCAACCCATCTTCCATGCTAGTAGGTATTTTGAAAAAAATGGCTCTTGAATGGATTTTTGAGCGAGAGTCTGATGGTAGTAGTACTGTAGCTGTGATATTATAGTATACAAGGAATATGACAGACCTGACTTGAAGAAAACAGAAAAGTTTATTCTTCTGATCTAGCATGCTTACCCACAGATATGACTAGGGTTGAAATAGATTTCATAGCTTAGTTTTGAAATTGATCAAATGATTTCTCATATTATGAAAATTTCAGTATTGTGTGTATTTCATCCATTTCCTCGAAGTTTCCTAGACTCTCCTTGAAGTTTTAATTTTAAAATGGCAGACTCACATTTCCTTGGTGAAGTGCTTGAAAGCTGTAGCTGAGTAATGAAAAGTTAATATTTACTTGGAATGATGAGAGTGGTTGACAGAGAGCTTAAACGTGGATTGCTGAAAAATTGAGTGTGGACGAGCAAATTAGAAAAATTGGACTCCAAATTTCAGCCTGATCACGGAGTTTCATTACAGATTGAAAAAACCTTGATGATGAATTCCAACCAGAAAGGAAGATTGATTGATTAATCAAGTAATTTAATAGAAAATATAAAGTCAATGCGACATATAAGAACTGTATGAAAAAGTACAATTATATCGATTGGAATGAAATCAATTCCAAATTTAACATTGCTAAGTTATTTATCAAATGGTAATAACTCTTTTAATTTACTTTTAAAAATAATAATTAAATACACTTGACTAGAATTAAGATTTTGGAAAAATTATCTGATATTCAATTTGATATATATTGTTTGCATGCATAATGTAATTAAATTTATCACCGAAAAAATATTTGCGCTCTATGTGAAACAACACAGATACAGTACAATATACTAAAGAAGAGATGCATGTAAATTATACTAGAATAATTGTCACACCATGAAATGAATTGAAAATCGAATAAATTATTTATTCAAATCAAGTGCTGACGAATTTTACCTGTAGAATTAAGTTGAATAAAATTCGAGGTGTAATAGCATCCAGAGGAACGTTACAATGAAGGAGCAAGATAGGCAACTTGCAGTACACCGGAGGAAGATCACATGAATATACTGCTTGTGGATATATGGGCAAAACTAGTCATGTGCGAACAAGGTAAAGTTTGACATAACTTTTTATGTGTTTGAAAACAGCTTCACGTTGGTTCAGGAACCCACCTTATCTCATCTTCTATCTAATTACTCATGCATATATGTGCGTTTTTATATGTTTTGTTCTACTAGAAAATTAATTTTTCCTTATTTTTTATTGTGGATAATGCCCACAAGAGCTTTCTGCTTGTGATTGGGTAATGGGAAGTGCGAGAGTGATTTGAAGAGATGATCATGAAACGTCCATGCCTACCCGCGCGTTTCGAACCTACAACCAGGTAGCGCTAGATGACTGCAGAGTGCAATGCCTTAATTGTCTCGGCTATCCTGGCCGAGGATTCTAATCGTAAATAAATCAATTTTGTGCGATTGACAACGATAAGAGAAATTATCTGATGTCACAGAGTAAGGCAACTTGATGGACTACTTTTCAATTGAGAACATGAATACGATTGATGAAAGTATTACTTGTAGAGATGATACCAAAAACAAATTAAAGAGACTAAAATAGAAATATGATCTTGAGTAGTGAGAGGATGTAATAAGTTTTCTATTCGGAGCTATGTGACCTTTGAAGAAGATCAAATATTTACAACGAATCTGACAATCTGCCGGAAATCTTCAACAATACCAGGAATTACAACAATAATACTACATTCCGTTTCCAACAGTCAAAGCTATTGTTTCACATCAAAGGAAAGAAACAGCAGCTGTGGAATAACAAGAGAAAGACACTAGATTTCCTTGTGAGACCATAATTTCTATAGTTGGAAGCGACAGAAGAATTCCTAGAAGAAATCGATATTAAAGTATCTGACAGGGAGGATAACAAGAGGAAAGGATTTTCCAATGTCTGAGTTGGCTTTCAGCTGAGCGAAAATTTATAAGGTGGAGCTATGGATTCAGTATATTCTCTGTTTCTCATGAATTCTTGACGGCGCCAGCGGAGTGCTGGAGTGCCGGACAAAAGAGCGGTCAGAAAGAAACAGCAAAGATGGAAGATTTCTATTCTGAAAGGTATTGAAAAGGAAAATGGAAAATTAGAGGCGGATGGAAGGGGAAGGAGAATTCAAGGGCGAGTTTTCCAGATGCGATGGCGAATAATGGAAAGTTGTCAAAGTTTTTCGCCGGGAAATGGGATGCGAACAACGTATGGTGAGTTTCCCAATGCCTGTCTATAAGTATTGATATGGGAAAAATTTGGTCAAACATTTAATATTGAAAAAAAAATCATACAAGAGATCAATGGCATTGATGTACAGCAAGTATTGTGCTAAATGCTGATTAATTCAGAAAGCACAACCAATTCATGTAGATGAACCGTTATAAATGGGGAGTGAAGTGAAAGAGCTACTGAGTGAAGTCGGTCTTCATGAGATTTCTTTCGTAACTGAACCATGTTTAGTTTCATATCACCAAGTTCCTCAGGAAAACACCCATGGCGATTTTGTAACTTTATAAAGTTTTCATTAGTTAGTTTCGATTCCCGGGCAATAACGTTTCTCATGAGGCTGAAATACACCAAATATTATTCAATTTCAAAGGCATGCAAATTGATTTTCTCGTAGGCTGTATGATATCTCCTTGTCTAGCGGTAACACTGCCGAAAATTAAGACAGTAGAATCAGTAGCAGCAGCAGCAGCAGCAGAGTTAATGGCCCATAACCCGGCAGCACAGCCAAGCAGGAAGAGCAGGCAAGTCATTCTATTCAAGTTGTGACAGGTTCGAAGAGTTAGCAGAGACTAAATACAATGGATAGTGAGTGAACCGCGCGGCAACAAACTTTGTTTCGGCTCACGATGATTGATCACAACAAACACTGCTGCACTGATCTAGTTGCCGCTTCTTATTCAGGTGATTCACTGCAAATTCAACAAACAACTCAATCATTAACCACTTTATTCTTTGCAAACACAGCTGTGAGAGTTTGTCGATACTGACTTCGAAACTCTCTAGTCGTGGCTCGAGTTAGAAACTGTCTCAACATTGAAGAATGCTCCACAAAAATAGAAAGCGATAGTGAAGGAAATGAGAGACTGAAATCCATCATAATCACTCATTTTAAAAAGATATTTCAAAAATATTAAAGTATTATATTATTAAATTTTAATTTGTTATTTAGGGCTACTGGTATGTATAAACTTTGAAAATGAGCGCGAAGCATGTTGTGTATAGGTAATTTAATATTGAGAGTGTGCTTGATTTTCTAATTTTCCAAGTGGATATATGCCCACAAGAGCTTTCTACTTGTGATTGAGTAATGGGAAGTGCGAGCGTGATTTAAAGAGATGATCAAACGTCCATGCCTACCCGCGCGTTTCGAACCTACAACCAGGTAACAATTGATTGTAGTATATAGTTCTACTACAATAGTTGTAATAGTTTGTGGTATATTTCACCGCTATACTGAAAAAAGAACACTGATAAACACTAATGATGAACACAATCCACGCTGAATGCTACAAGGACAGCCGCAGATTATGCAGTCTAACTCAACAAAGGGAGAGGGGGAAAGATCTTCTATTATATTACTGGAGATAATTAGTATTAGTGAAAATTATAGGGTTTCATAAAATTAATCATCGAATGAGTTTGAAGTGAATAAATCAAGACTTGATCCTAAAAAGCTTATCAATTTATGTAGCCTACAAATAGAATAAGGTCAATTGTTCATTTTGAATCATTTCCACTCAAACCGATGTTTTTAAATTGTTTGATAACTTAGAAGAAGGTGAACCTTCTAAATCTTGAGCGTGTGATATTTGATGTATTTTTCCGGTGTAGTGGGGTACAAGCGTCACTGAGTTAATCATTATTCAGCTTTATTACTAATAAAAGTTTCGAGAGGAAGACACTTCGTTTATATTCCTACGTAATACCACAGACAACTTATGTAATGCACATGAAGGTTTGTATCTGTGATAATTCGTAAGACGTTTCTACTGGAATCAAACGCTTCTCGATTCAAATACAACCTTCATTGATAAAATCAGTACACTCAATACTCAATACAATACAAACTTCACTTAATCTATTCCAAGATCGCATCCAGGCAATTGCAAGAATTACAATATTATCAACAACAAACAACGCTATAAGGTAGACAGAGATTGGAACATTTTCAAGTATTTACTAGAATCATAAGAGACTTTCAACCCACTTACCTCCACGATATTCACAATACTGAGAATCGAACGTTGGAGTTACAGAGTTATTGGTGGTACTAAAGAGTTCCCCCTAATACTTTGGCATTAATCTGAAGTGTTATCAACAGCACTCTATCTTAGGAAGCTGCATACATTTCACAACGTTGGACTCTCTTGAGAGATTCCCCATCAAACAATAATTCCACCTAACCCGAAATTCAAGGATCCTATTCCCGAAATGTACGGTTTTGGATCTTGGGGAGAAAAACAATTTTTCAAGTTTCCAATACCAAGGAATATGCGGAGGTTTTCAACTGTACATTTCAGAATTTCTCTAGAGAGAAAATGTAATGTATCAGTCTACATATCTCATAAAATACTTGTTCATGGTATACTCCATCAGTTTTCTTCCCACCTTTCTATCTTCCATTTGAAAATTGAATTCAATTTATTTTTGGAGTTCGAAGAATGATCAGTCGAGAATTCTCAATACATGCCATGGTGATAGGCTGTAAAATGTCAACCAAAGTTCACAGTGACTTTGATTCACGATTCAGATCAAACTATGAATTATGCATTTTGCTTGTATGATGAAAGTGGACGGATTCAGAATTTCTTTTCTCATGGGCTTTCAGCCGGCAAATACGGAAAGCGAACATCTAAAAAGGGCTAGAGCCACATTGTAATGTAAAAACGGTCGGCTGTTTGCTATTCTACCTTCTTTGTATGGATTTTGCTCTCACACAACAGATAAGCATATCTAAGATGAAGAACCACTAGATAAAAATAATAATAGATGATGATAATATTATAACAATGATTAAAATGTTGGCTTGAAAGGGAGATCGTCTTGAAAATACATTTTTCCTTTCCAAGTCACAGTTCGATCACAATTCTTAGTCTAAAACACACTTGTCATTCTTTACAACAACAATGGAAAAACAGAATGATCGATACTCTTTCTTATCATATTTATTTCTTTAAAGTAAAAAAACTCTAATACTGTCAAATAGAAAGAGAATTAAGATTTTGACAGTTCTCTACATATATTCCTTAATTACAACCAAAATTAAAAAGCAAACGAGTATTTTAAAGTACTATTCAAATCCATTACACTATTCTACTTCTCTGAGTCTCAAGTTCAACTATATTGAGATTTTTACCATTGTGATTTAATTCGTTTCTAAATTAATATAAATATA
Source organism: Nilaparvata lugens (assembly GCF_014356525.2). Lineage (NCBI taxonomy): Eukaryota > Metazoa > Arthropoda > Insecta > Hemiptera > Delphacidae > Nilaparvata > Nilaparvata lugens. The sequence goes on along the minus strand of NC_052509.1, from coordinate 18,440,634 downwards.
TAGCGGTATTCAGTATGTACTAAGAGAAGAGGTAATGTTCTATTCTAAAAGCAGCAAAAACCTTTTATTACCCTTACAAAATGTCAGCAGTATGTACATGTCATTGGAATAATAGTAAAGATATTGTTCGTGACTAATGGGTAAGCATGATCCTTTTATAGTCGGTTTGTAAAAAGTATGGCCAATTTCTTCAGTATGACTTGCAATCATTGTACCATGAGATTGATTATTGAAAATAGGTTGAGGGTTATATCTATAGAGAATAGAATAGAACTCATCAAGCTACATGTATGGGACTGATGTTCTTCCTAAATCTTATTTCAGATAATCTTATTATTGAATCGATGTGAAAATATAAGTGAGAAGGAGCCAAGAGGATATAATAATTTAGTTCCTATTTTTCTATGGTAAGAGTGACTGGGAGTAAGAGAGAAAGTGTAAGAGTGACTGTAAGCGTATCAGTGAGTGAGAATAAGAGTGAAATGTATCTGTATCTGTAGTGATTTATGATCACTACAACCATAACCAAAAAGCTTCCCCAACAAAGTCTTCAAATACGATTAATTTGAAAAATTATCATCTCATCAACTGCTAGATCCAGCACTGTAATTGCTTGAAAATGATTGGGAAATGAATGTGCCAGCGAGTTGAACTTTCCTGTCCAATCAATATCCAATTAATCTCGTAGCGTATTAATAATTCCTGACCTTTGACCTGATTTTATAATCAAAGAACAATCAATCCTTCACTTGAAGTTCTCTAGAGTTGGAATTATTATTTGCTAAACGATGAATTAATTAGTGGATATGAACATCCTCTCTATCACATTTGTCGAAATAAGTATGTTCACACTTATTCATACCATTCAAGTAGAGGTAAATTCCGTATTACAACACGTAGAACAAAAACAAGCATTTGATAAGCTTGCATGAACGGTTTGGAGTGGTCCTTTCACCTCATAATGGGATGTCATCAGGGGTTCCACGTTGAATTCGGAAACAATGAATCTAAAGCTGTGATTGGGACCCGCTCGTATATAAAACCCCCGCACAGATGGAAAGAACAGCGTGAAATAATATTTTCGAATTGGAAATCGGTTAGGGGATATGAATGGAATACTTCATTTAACAAAAGCAATGTTGACAAGTTTTGAATGCGAGATAATTCCATCATCCCCATTGAAATGTAAATTGATTGGGATAATTGAAAACTGAGGGGATTAATAGAATTAATCTGAGGCCAACAGATTAATGTTTCATAAATAGAATATCCTTGCTGAATAAAATAACGATAATTTATTTTTTGAATGTAGTTCATCAGGTATTAAACATGATTAATGTAGAGTAAAACTTTGATAATACATTTTTAAATAACTTAACTTGAGACTGGTAAGAATAAAATGGTCACAAGCAAAGAAAATAAGGAATTTGAGAAATTCTAGTGACCCATGTATCTCAAAATTGAGCTTGTGAAAACACTGCAACTATAAAAAAGATTGTACCACAAAATGAGGGGAGTAATAATCTTCATCAACAGGTAGGCAACAGGTAGAAACACCATTTCAAATCAAACCCTGATGTAATCATTATACAAGAGACATTTTTATGATTGGTTTTTGAGAAATTTCACATATGTAATAATAACAGAGACTAGCTCAACACTATACAACCATTAAGTCAAAATCAACATGATGGAGCATGGTAAATGCTTCATGTACGTGCAAGAATAATCAAAATAAGATTTCAGTACTCTGAAACGGAATGCTGATAGAAATAAGCTTCTTAAACTAGAAACAGGTGGAATAAATCAGTCGTTCATGAACAACTGAAGCGTTAAAAGCAAAGTAGTGTTGGATCCGGCACCAGGAAACAATAGGTCTGATATTAATGGAAGTCCTGCCACGATCCCAATTCGACACGTAAATACACATCACTTAACAAATACAGTGATAGTCGTCTGAATAGTAAACCACAACAGCATCCGCGTCCACTTCACCCAACACTAAATTCTCTTTATTACTTCCGCTCTGCACAAACTTCTTACAATAAATTCACACGTGTGTGTCATGCCAACAATACATGCGAGCAATTTTATGAATATTGATGGAATATGGAGAGAGTTGGGTGGTGAGAACCCAGAGGAAGCTGAAAGACGGGAGGAGCTAGGCCCATCAATAATGCTAGGCTGCAAATATTTCAGAATAATCCAGCACTAATCCACAAACTCCAGTCTGCGAATACAAAATACGTTATGATTAATCTCCTCCAGAATTTCTCGTTGAACGTCTGGAGAAATTCACTGAAATTTCTCACATCCATTTCTTTTCTTTAAACTGCGATGAGCGCTTATGCTAATCTATTTATTCTCCGAGAGATCCTTAATTTTTCATTTGCGAATCAACTCAACCAAGCGCATAACTGCTTTTTCTTGAATAATTATTCTCATTGATAGAATACAACTGAATTGTATATTTTTCGTCACAATTGAATTGATATTTTCAATGCAAATAAATTCAATCATTAATAATTCATATAAAACTACAACAATATATAATTGGAAATATCAGTTTGAATTGAAAACTTGTACTCTCCCAAATAATTTATTCTTATTTGATAGAAAACGGTTATTATTGGGCAAGTTAACGGATTTCATATGTTTGAGTAGAATAAGTCAATACACTCAATATCACACAAATATATCAATATCACAATTACTCAAAAACTCAATATCACAGTATTCGAATACAATATAAGAAATACTCAATATCACACATTCAATGGCCGTATTGAATGAATTATTGAATCGGTGCCATTGTTTCATTCTATCCTAGAATTTAAAGAAGTGAAATAGACAATTTGAGAGTTTCTCTGAGTGGACCAATGCTCGAAGGAACAAAAACAAAATACACAAAATTTCTCATTCAGGCTTCCAGTAGAGAAGCGAGAGGAAGGACTAACTTATAAAAATATGATGCTTCCATTCCATACACAAACAATATAGGCTCTCTATGAAAATAGAGGGAGGTGTGCCATATTTTGATAGTCGGATCCCGACTTGTTTTGATTCCATACAATATCTTTCAGCAATAACAGCTCCTCAGAATTCTCACATTTTCAGTCGAACTATAACAGTTCCTATAAAAGTATAAAGCATATACCTATAAACTATAAAAGTAGTACAAAATACTAATGGAAGAATTTTCAAGTAGTAGTTTTCAACATTTGAGATTCCTAAGCTAGCGTTGAATTTGAGATTCCAAAGCTAGCGTATTTTCCCCATGTGTACGTCAATTGTGAGTAAATTGCTTCTTTGTAAACTGTAGTCTGTTTCTTTGTCCTTAAGTTGATTGTAATTGACAAATAAATAAATTCTTCCGGAGAAGTGTGGATCAATATCACTCAAGTCCATTAAGAAGTTTGAATTGAGAAGTTTTCAATATTCGTGAGGAGCTTCGCATCGTTAAATCGATAAAAAAACTAACTGAACGCAACGAAAACTTTTATTGAACGTGGATAACGAGATTATTTGTTCGACCAGGAGTTATTTTTCATTATTGACCTTGTTAAGAGTACATTTGTGGATAAAAGAAGCATAGCAGAACAAGGTTTTCAGCTTATTTGAATAATAGGGGAATTTATTCTTATTGAAGATGAGAAATTATCATTATACTTATAGAGACTTCTGGTGTGGCGCACTCACACAACTTCCCTTGCCGTTATGAAAATTGATCACCTGACGCTAGTGTACTCGCGCATCTCAAGAGTCTACTATTCAAAGATATGAGACAGCTGGTGATAGGTCAATAACGCTGGAGACACACTAGGTCTGCTATCTCTTCGTAGTGGATGATTTAATAGAACCAACAGTTGCCAACAGTTTGCAATTTGATAATCACATTTTCTCGGATTTCAAGCTTATTCTCAATTTTAGGTGTAAATGTTATTGGACATTAATTGCAGAGATTTTCATGCACGATCTTTTCCACTTAAAATTTTTCTTTTAAATTGTATATGGAGGCTGATAATCGAGAATCTAAAATCAAACTTTGCAAAGCTCCTGAAATTTTTACAGATATAGGACTTGTTGCAGTTGATAGAGCTTATCAATGACTATTTCAGCTATGAATTTGATCAAAATCGTTGGAGCCGTTTTCGAGAAAATCGTGAAAAACCCTGTTTTTGACAACATTTTCGCCATTTTAGCCGCCATCTTGGATTGCATTTGATCGAAATTGTTCGTGTTGGATCCTTATAGTGTGAGGACCTTACGTTCCTAATTTCAAGTCATTCCGTTAACTGGGAGATGAGATATCGTGTACACAGACGCACATACACTCATACCCACACACACACACACACATACATACAGACCAATACCCAAAAACCACTTTTTCGGACTCAGGGGACCTTGAAACGTATAGTAATTTAGAAATTGGGGTACCTTGATTTTTTTCGGAAAGCAATACTTTCCTTACCTATGGTAATAGGGCAAGGAAAGTAAAAATCGACATCCGAAATCGGTAATACTATGATAGAGATCAGCAACGTCAATATCACAACATATTAAGCTTGAATTAATACAATACAAGTTGAATGAGAATACAGTACTAAGAATACAAGCTGGAATGTACAATAAACACAATAAAATATTGCTATGGAAGACAATTTGATGTTCTACTTTACCAATTGCCAGACGAATCCAACTAGATTCAGCACAACTCACCTGAAAAAAAAAAGAAAACAAAAACATTAAATATCTGAAAGTTTTATTGAGTGATTTTATCGTTTATCATCATGAGAATACGACTGATTGAGTAATTAAAACTTGATTTGATGTAGCGAGTTTCACTTTACAATGTCAGTAATTTTGATAGATACCATCAATGCTTATCACTTTCATTCAACCAAAGCTTCAAGTTTGAAGTGGATCACACTATATATTCTAATGATTAGAATCTATAATAAGATTGAATTCAAACTTCAATTATTGAAAGATAATTATTATCTTGGTAGTTACATAGAGTAAAGAAAACTGTATTATTTCTGTCATCTCTGGTAGTTGACAGGATCGAATGATCAGATGTAGCACTTCCACTATTACATACACGGAGTCCTGATTGAAACAACCTACCTGAAACATTACATTACTGTGATTTAAAATTGAATCTGGGATCAAGCGAACAAGCATATTTTAATGACACTTGATTTCGAACAAATGAAGCAGAACATTAAAATTTAATGATTCAGGAGACTGAATTTTTTTGAACTTTCAAAACTGCTATAATGTTCGAATACATTATTATGATTATAATTTGATACTTATTTAATTTTATTTGATTATGATACATGATATGAATACAGCATTATTACAAGCCACATCGTATAGTAGGTTTCTACTAAAATCACTTCACTTATATGGGCTACTTTATTCAAATTAATGAAAACAATATAAAACTTGTAGTACCCTTTTATGAAGACATAGACTATTACATACTTAAAATTGTAGATTTTACATTTTTGAAAAATACAACTTTTAAACCAACCTCATCCCTTTAGCACAAGGGGTAGTGATGGGGACTTTTGATATGTTCATTGTTCACCCCCTAACTGGTCCCAACAAAGCGGCGAAGTCAAAAATTGTGTTCAAATCATTCTCTCCAAATTCCTTTGTCAATTTGTCAATTTTTGCATAACTGAAGATCTCACACTCAATACTGAAGCTGCTGCAACGGTCGCGGGGATGTGCGTAAACTTGTGAAATTATACATCAAATTGAAGAGAATTTGATGCTCTATAAATTCATGATCAGCATGGATTTTTCCCATCGATATTCAAAAAGTTAAAAGAGCAAAAATAGCAAAAAATTGAAGGAAATGTGTTTTTTTTTTCAAAAATGTCACATCTTTTAGAGCAGATATCTCGAAAAGTGAAAGAGATATAGAAAACGTTGTTAGATCAATATTGTAGAAAATTATGTAAGCTTTAATTTCTTGCAGAATAGTTATGTCTTTAAAATGCATAACTTTCGAGTTATATGCGAGAAACCGGAAAATGGTACCTTTGAACCATCCCCACCCCCTTAGCAAAGGGTGTAGGGGTGGGGACTTTTGATATGTTTACATCCTTACTACCCTCAACAGAACTGCGGGGTCAAAAATTGTCTTCCAAACTTTTCCCTCTATACCCTTTTTTGTACATTCATTGCCTGGACTAAGAGAAAAGATAACGTTATATCAGTTGTCACTGGTATAACCAAACGATTTCTTGAAAGATATTCGTTCTCTTTAAAAATACTTCCGTGGACGGGAGTATAGGTCACTTTCACCACACAAAAATACCGGAATGGCTTAGGGAGGCATTACGTGGAGACCGACCATAAACAGTACTTAGTGGGTCGAGCCCATAATCTCTTTGAGAGAACACCCCGAGTGTATAGAAGAGTCGTTTTGGCTCCTCCAGAAGCCAGCACTAGACCTCCCTGACAGCGATAATTGTGTAACTTGACTCTTGCTTTGAATTTGCGAATTTTTAATCCAGCACCTTTGACAAAAGGAGCATGTGAACAGCATTTGCTACAACATTAAACTCTATGCCCTTGTCTTAATCAGGTCTAATGTTGTTTTAAAAACACAACATAAGAGAGCACAATCTTCTTGGAGAGAACCAATCTGAAATAACATTATTTGATCTAGCGTGTTGGTAGATACCTCATGCTGGATTACATGAATAATAACATCAATTATTTCTTGAATGCAACAATGAGCAAGTTCATCATGACTCGTGAATCATTTAGGAATTGAACTCAGTCAATTCAACCACGCATTATCATTTTAAGTCAATTGAAATTGAGATAAGACTACTAAATTTATTCAAGACTAGCAGGTAACCCATGCTCCGTAAGGGTCTAATTGGAGACTTGACAAACTGAAAACTTGACGTACTGGAATCATGGAAAATTAGGTCTATAACCATCCTCGGTAAATCAAGAATCTATATGCAAAATGTCGAGCTAATCACTTGAGTAGTTCAGAAGTGATGATGCGTCATTTGTAAATTTCCCATCCAGTACGTGTATAAGCCAATAAATAATTATCTCATTTATTCTATTATAGATTTCCAACTGGTCAAACATCTGAAAGAAAATGGGACGGTTTCAGTTTGTATGTGGCCCAACAACAAGTAACATTGATCACTTTTTAATCTTGATGACATTGAGAATTTGTCAAGGGTTGTGTAAGTTGGTGAGATTACTCAACTTCCAACTGTCCTGATGCCAAAATACTTCAAGGAGAAAGTATGAAGTCAAATTTGATTAATTGAAAAATCTTTTAAGGGTTGTGTGAGTTAGTGAGATTATTTTCAACTATTCCAATAGCTTAAAACTGAAAACGAAAGTCGAATGTTGAGGGGAATTTACAAATATGGTTTTCAGATTGGAAAGAGGAGATTTACTGAATAACATGAAACGCAATTCAAAGTTGATGACTTGTGTAATCCACTCAACGATCACGTATCACATGAACAGCGATGCCATTGACCCTTTGTGAGCTCTTTTTATGAAGCACCCTCTTCTTTTCAGTACATCACTGTCTGCTTGGATTGGAGAATCAATTATTGAGCTCGTACCCAACACGTGCGAGCATTAAAACGTGACTGACCTGACCTCATATCACTGTCAAAGCCAGAGATTTTTCTCATATCCCGATAAATCGGATCCCCAAGCATTACCGATTGTCAGCGTATGAGGGAAATACGAGTATGGTATCCGATTCTACATCCTGAAAATACCTATAGTGAGTGAGATAACTTTGAACTGTCAGCATCCCTTATAAAAATCTTCAACACTTCCATTCAACCAAAGCTGACAGATTTGAGTGAATCTCACTATGAATATGTTATCTCCCTTCTGGAAGTTACGGTGTCCTGATTTTAGCGAAGATACCGCATCTACCCTCAAATGAAATAGCGACAATCCAGATAACTCCATTGAGGCGTGTCACAGTGAATCGCGGAAATCAACAGTCATTTTCCAGGTATTCGAGATGAATGACTCCATTCATTCGGCCAGTTATCAATACCAGAACTGATAATTCTGGCAATCATAACAGCGGCGGCCGTGTTCTAAGCTGGAAGGATATTACGGCTCTATTCATCACCTACCTGTACAGGCCGGATGTTCTACAGTATAATTCACTTTCAACTGTCAGCAATGATTGTACGGGGAGCATTCATGTTATCTATAAGTGATGCTGATGAGTCTCACTAAGGGTTTCAGGCATAGGATTCGCAGAATCTCGATCCATGGATCCTCGATATCTCGTTTCATCAACCTGGGTTACATCTTTCATGATGCCAAATCAACTGATTCGACCAGGTCCGAAGTTGGTACTGTACCTCAATAGAAACGAGTCAAGTTGCACCATCATCGTCGATGAACTGATCATACCCAGACCTGCTGGTATCTATTTAGCCTCGGGCTGAAATTGCCTCATTCAAAGCAATCTATACTTTCCATAACAGAATGAACATTGATTGAAATCTTATGGAATTTTGCTAACATTTAATAAATAAACTGATAAGCTGAGACGCAAAGATTGGAAAACGATCTTCTTCTTCACTTATATATATTATTTACTGATCTCTTCAAATTTCAATCCAAACATACATTTATGATTATTTGATACAATTATTCAACTACTCTTTTAAACTATATCAATTTTATTATTCATTTGACTTTGTATTACAATCCTAACATGAATTTACAAATTTATTTCCGCATACATCTGAAATTTCAATACTCACACAGAGTGTAACATATTTAAATCTGGGTAGATGAAAAGCCCTAACAGAAATAGTAATAGGTCTAAAAATAAAGTAATTGGCTAATATCGCCAAGCAGATAATAAACAAGATTAGATAGCATCAGCTTGTTCTGGCTAAATGGTACAAGAACTTAAAAAGGATTTGAAGGAAGTTTACTACTCATAAATAGATTATTTATAAAATATTTGAAGATTGAGGTTATATAGATGTATTCACGGATCGGTGACCTAGAGATCGATCAAACCGAAGAACGTAGAATCTGACCAAAACCCCTTGGCAGAGCTTTATTGCATTCGGATGGTGTGCAATGTGAAAAAACACCCGTCCACGTGGCTAATTATTAGGTAGCATGGAATTAATATTAATGTATAGAATATTAACTAGCATGCAAAGAGCATAAATAAAAAACCAAATAAAAATAATTTAATGTACTCAGGAAATAAGAGTTACCAGGCGCATGAATACCTAATAAAATTTGCATGCACCAATAGTAAAACGGCAGTTAATCGGCGGCAACTGTAGGCCAATTCAAAAATATTTATATATATTTATATAAATGTACTAGATTTTGTGTAAAAATTTGTGTAATCTATGTTATCAATATGGCTCGAATGCAAAGAAATTATTAATCATATAATCTAAGCAATATTTTGGCATTTTTTGTAAGATCTATTTGAATTTAATGGCGGAGGATTGGGATATTTAAATTTTATGCTAATTTGAAAGTCGGAAAGAGGATCTGTAAAACTTGAGAAGGAAGAACCAGCACTCGCCAGCCAAATGCCACCATAAGAGGACCCCAAATATTTTAGAGCGAAGTACCTTACTAATGATTTTGTAAAAGTTAAAGTTAAAGTAAATTATTAAATTTCTTAAAAGACTTCGTGATGCTATTGTGAAGCAGAAGTCATTTTTCATTTTAATTAAATTTATAACCCCTTGGAGGAGACGATTCCGGCTACCATATTCCCGGACCACATGGAGTTGGATCGACATCGGCGGCTTACAAGAAGATTTTCGACACGTGAGTGATTAAATTTGAATTTAGTGATGGGCGCCCTAGTGCTTCGAATTAATCTGATGATCAAAGCTAGCTCGCCGAAAGGGTTATTATAAATTGAGAAATTAATAAGAGTAATACTTGCGCAAGTAAAAATTAGTATTAAAGGTATTTAATTGAAAGAAAAATATAGATCAATATTTTAGAAATTTCTATTTAATCAAAGAAGTACGAAATCTAGGCTATCAAACGTATGCATACAATATTTAATTTTTTGCAATACAATTTGCGATAATTTATCATAGTTCTAATTCACTAGATGAATGGCTCTACCTATTCCGTCAGGTGCCGAATCTTGCACCCTGAGATAAAAATATATATTCGATACAAAGAAATCTACTAAGTACTAGAGATTTTAACATATATATATTTGGATTATTAGTGGCTAATTATCAAGCTGATCTTAGAGCACATATTTTTGATTGAATTATCCAAGCCGACAAGTATTAGCAAGTACATGTCACAGCTACATGCAAAAGAATGCATATGATTTTAAGATAAAGGCACATGGTAATGATTCGTGCCACAAATCTAGAATATAAAGTTTAGCCTGTGATATTTTTATTGATTTCAAATATTGTTCTATTTTTTATATTATATTTTTTATCGCTCTATATATATTTTTTGCCTCGATTGATCTTTGCATTATTTGTGTAATATATGTGTGAAATTTTCATGGTGTGCAATTTATTTTTTATTCCTCAACACTATAGTATAAGTATCATTTTTATATATATATATTTATTATTTATTGAATTACAAGAGTTATAGGAGAAGCCCATATCTAGGCCTATCAAGATTTTTTAAGACTGAATACTATTAGAAAAACCACGACCTAATTATATTAAATCTCATGCTTTACCGACTGATGCCAAGCAGGAGGCTAATCGTTATTTAAATATAAAGAATAACGTGACAGAAAGACATGGCGCCCAACGTGGGGCTGATGATGAGAGCCAAGCTCATCGAATAATTATTTGAAATTAAGTCAATAACCATATTGAAAATTATAGATAACTTATACGAGTTGTGAGGAAAACTGGCGAAGGGAAATTTGTATTACTTTTTGGGGAATCAATAGCTTTAAATAAAGAGAAATTATATGTTTTAAAGAAAATTTTATATATTATTATTGTAGAAAATATATTTTATAGAGAGAGCTATTATATTTTATGGGCCTAAACTGCTAGTCAGAAATCAATGAATAGTATTATTATATTATAAGAGCTTAAGTAATAAATAGGTTACCTGGCTTGTAATGTCCATAGGCCTATCCTCATTTGTGTCCTTATTAATGCCTTGTTGGCCAAAACTTTCACTTTTTTAACAAACACTTGACACTTAATCCATTTTTAAAATATGAGTCTCTTTTCGTCCACGCAAAGTAAGGTAGCAGACACACTGCAGACGGCGATAGTAGCGGAGATCAACGCTGAGGGGGGCGCGATGGAGTCCAACGCCCAGATCTCTTCAATCACCGCCAAGAATCCTGTGAACAGTAATAAACCGTTAAATGTCTCCCAAGAAGCAATAAGAAGGGTTCTAGTAGAGGGGATGATCAAGTCATTTTCTAATAGTTTAGAAAAAACAATGACCATGGTAATGAAGGACTTGAAGGCGGAAATGAAGGAAATGCGGGAATCATTGAAGGATATATCGGTAAGAACGGGTAAGGAAACTGCGGACACAATATCAGCATCTACCGCTGAAAATCAAGAACTAATTACAACCGATTTAACAGCAAAATAGATACTGTCACTTGTGAGTTAAACGAAAGAATAGATAACCTACCAGCACAAAACACTTCGCAAATTCATGAAATAGCTCACCAAATTCTGATATAAATCAAAACATAATACAACTTAATTCATTGGAGACAGCCGTTGGAGAACAGCAATTATTTTCATCTGAATTAAATGCCGAAGTAGTAGAGAATGAAACAGAAGCTTCTAGTCATTGGAAACAGGCCCAAGAGAAGTTAGTACAACTTGAAAATCAAATACATCAATTTCCGCACGAGAATATAGAGCCTATTCCCATAGCAACGTTTGATTCACTACACAGTTTCAATGAATTAGGCCGTTTTGACAATACAGACCGCTATCTCCAACCTAAAGAATTTATAGATCAGATAAAACTAGTTCAATCATTAACACCCACCTCTTGGAATTTTTGGCGTCTTCGTTTGACTAGTTTATTGATTGGCGAACCCCTGATGTTCTTTCGGAGTAGAGCCCATGAATTTACATCATTGGATGAGTTTGTAGCTGTCTTCCTGGAACAGTATTGGAGCAGAAGTAAACAGTTGGACGTGCTAGCGGACATTATATCATGCGATTTCAACCCTAATTTAGACGGTGCATGTACCACTTTCGTCACTGCCCTACAGTTTAAAAATTCTCAATTGAGCGAGCCCATTAATGAATCGGCATTAGCAAGTATTATTTTAAAGAAGCTACCGTATCAAGTTAGAATGGCACTTGCCACACAACCCATTACTGATTGTAAGCAGCTGATAAATCATTTATATGGCATACAGTCTGTGATGGCCATATCAAACCACCGTTCAGACCAGAGATACGCACCAAATCAACATAATTCAAAATTTAATCAGCATAACAGCCAAAATTATGAATCAGTACCATATGATTGCTCACGATCTACCCCTCAATTTAAACGCCACTATAATCATAATCAAAATAACAGCTGGAATAATAGAAGTTTTCAGAATCGTCAAACAAACCATTATCCACAGCAAACCTATGAAAGAAAGTATTATTATGGCCGTGATCAATTCAACACAAATAATGATTACACTCAGAATAATTATAATAGAAATTACAAACCGCCACCTCATCAAATAAATACAAACTACACCATAGCGCATGCAATAGGATTGAATCAACAAAAAACCCAGAACCCAGCACCCAACGACCCGCCACCAGATATACAGAAAACTACAGCTAATAAACCAGGACTACATGATAACCCCGATACAACCCACACAAGCTCAGAAAAAATAGATAGAGAAAATAAAGATACTACAGCTTCATATACCACCTTTGTGAACGGTTTACCGAAAATATTAGAAAAACAGATGTTAACACCTGATAAATCACCACAAGAGACCGCCACCGCACCCGCGCATCATTCGACCCCACCAAGGCACCCCAAGGAACCCAGGATAGAGGACGGACTACCGGATAAGAGGAGCGACCACCGCAAGGCCCGGAGACGGAGGCGCCCGAGGACACCCGACCGGTATCAGGACGAGGAGGACAGCATACAGGACCGAATGAAGAACATGCATCGCAAGGCCCGGAGGCGGAAGAAGCGACGAAGGAGGAACCGCGCGCGCCGATGGAGGCCGCATGCACGGTTCAAACGCCCGAAGAGGATACCGGAACGGGACCAGGATGGAGGACAGGAGCGTACCGACGGCGTGCATCCGCGGCACATACGCTTTAAAGGCTATGATCAGCGATGTGACCGGCAAAATGGACCAAATGAATGGATTAAAAATGGAGCTACTGATAGGAAAACTATGATTGATTCGTGCATGGGCAACATAAAAGTGGACTACTTGTGGAGATTAATTGAGGATAAACGGTGTTTGAGAAGATTGGAAGAATTAAAAAATAATACTAAGAAAGTGAAAGTACCTGAATATTATGCTATTGAAAAGATGATGAATGTTTGGATATTGTGTTTAATGTTTGTTATGATGGCTGTGATATGGATAAAAGACTGTGTTGTAGATAGGATGGAAAATATTATATTGTTATTATTAAAAGAATCCAGTATTGATGAATGGAAAGTTAATATTATAAAAATAGTTATTGTTGTGAGCCTACTAATTTATAATGAACCGAGATCAAGAATATTAAATGATAATGAAAGGAAGGATGAGTTAAGAGTACAGATTGATTGGAAAAAGAATGGATTAAAAGGAATTATCATAAATGAAGCTTGGAATTATTTAAAGGAATACACCAGATACAAGGGCTTTAAATTCATGAAGATAAATTATCAATTAGGACAGCCTCACCAACAGATAGCAGATAACCTAACTGGCCTACAGCAACATCTACAAACAGAATGCAAGAAGATGCAAGTAAACCACGGGATTTTTACATGAAATATCATCGAATTTGAAATAAATATGATAAGAAATCAAGGAAAACATTATTATCAAACCGATTACTAACCTTCCTTAATAAATTTAATCTTGGCCTAGGACCGCATGGCAACAATCCAATGTTTTAATTCCTTCCAACCGTTAGAAGCCTGCAATAAGAAAAAGAATAATTTTTAAATGTGTAATTAAATTAGCTACATCCACTAAAAAAGGACACAAGCGGGGATAATAAAATTAAAATTTGTTAATTACCTTTTTAAGAGAAAAAATTGAGCAGTTAGGTTAGTTATGAAAGACGATAGCAAATTCTGATGTAACATGTAGCACTATGAAATGTAGAACAGCGACCAGCTGACCAAAGCCACCCAAATCAAATGAATGTAATGTCTGTTGAACATATGTTTATAAAAAGAAGTACTGTACCCAAAGAGTTATTTATTATTGTTATTTATTATATTTATTAATGTCGATATATTTATTTATATGTTTTTATATTTATTACTTTTAATTATGCCACGTTTGTTACCTGAAAAAGACTTAAAGTGAATACCAGCTACCAAAACCAATGAACCATTAGCAAAAGAAAGTATTGTACCTGATGTATAGAAAATTATTTATATTAAGACCTAAGAAATACTATAAGATATAAGCCCAGAAGTTTATGAATCGAAATTATTGTCTAAAAGGAATCATTTATGAGAATTATGAAATGTGTGTAGTTAGGTTGGTGGCCCTGCAAGCGGCGAATTTAAAAATTACTATATGTTTTAAGTGCTGTCAGGAAGAGTACGTTTAGAAGCTTATATTTATGATATTTTATGTGTGTTGAGGAGGAGAATTTGTTATTGTATTTGATAAAGGTATAAAGGAGATGCAGCAAATATGTCTGCGATCTGTGATAGAAGTATGAGAGTATAATTTATAAATAAAGTATAGTGTATATCAATGTATTGAAGGGTGGGTTTTCATTAAAAACATTGTGATTCTCAAATATTTTGAATTCAAACCCAGGGGCGCGTGTAACATATTTAAATCTGGGTAGATGAAAAGCCCTAACAGAAATAGTAATAGGTCTAAAAATAAAGTAATTGGCTAATATCGCCAAGCAGATAATAAACAAGATTAGATAGCATCAGCTTGTTCTGGCTAAATGGTACAAGAACTTAAAAAGGATTTGAAGGAAGTTTACTACTCATAAATAGATTATTTATAAAATATTTGAAGATTGAGGTTATATAGATGTATTCACGGATCGGTGACCTAGAGATCGATCAAACCGAAGAACGTAGAATCTGACCAAAACCCCTTGGCAGAGCTTTATTGCATTCGGATGGTGTGCAATGTGAAAAAACACCCGTCCACGTGGCTAATTATTAGGTAGCATGGAATTAATATTAATGTATAGAATATTAACTAGCATGCAAAGAGCATAAATAAAAAACCAAATAAAAATAATTTAATGTACTCAGGAAATAAGAGTTACCAGGCGCATGAATACCTAATAAAATTTGCATGCACCAATAGTAAAACGGCAGTTAATCGGCGGCAACTGTAGGCCAATTCAAAAATATTTATATATATTTATATAAATGTACTAGATTTTGTGTAAAAATTTGTGTAATCTATGTTATCAATATGGCTCGAATGCAAAGAAATTATTAATCATATAATCTAAGCAATATTTTGGCATTTTTTGTAAGATCTATTTGAATTTAATGGCGGAGGATTGGGATATTTAAATTTTATGCTAATTTGAAAGTCGGAAAGAGGATCTGTAAAACTTGAGAAGGAAGAACCAGCACTCGCCAGCCAAATGCCACCATAAGAGGACCCCAAATATTTTAGAGCGAAGTACCTTACTAATGATTTTGTAAAAGTTAAAGTTAAAGTAAATTATTAAATTTCTTAAAAGACTTCGTGATGCTATTGTGAAGCAGAAGTCATTTTTCATTTTAATTAAATTTATAACCCCTTGGAGGAGACGATTCCGGCTACCATATTCCCGGACCACATGGAGTTGGATCGACATCGGCGGCTTACAAGAAGATTTTCGACACGTGAGTGATTAAAATTTGAATTTAGTGATGGGCGCCCTAGTGCTTCGAATTAATCTGATGATCAAAGCTAGCTCGCCGAAAGGGTTATTATAAATTGAGAAATTAATAAGAGTAATACTTGCGCAAGTAAAAATTAGTATTAAAGGTATTTAATTGAAAGAAAAATATAGATCAATATTTTAGAAATTTCTATTTAATCAAAGAAGTACGAAATCTAGGCTATCAAACGTATGCATACAATATTTAATTTTTTGCAATACAATTTGCGATAATTTATCATAGTTCTAATTCACTAGATGAATGGCTCTACCTATTCCGTCAGGTGCCGAATCTTGCACCCTGAGATAAAAATATATATTCGATACAAAGAAATCTACTAAGTACTAGAGATTTTAACATATATATATATTTGGATTATTAGTGGCTAATTTATCAAGCTGATCTTAGAGCACATATTTTTGATTGAATTATCCAAGCCGACAAGTATTAGCAAGTACATGTCACAGCTACATGCAAAAGAATGCATATGATTTTAAGATAAAGGCACATGGTAATGATTCGTGCCACAAATCTAGAATATAAAGTTTAGCCTGTGATATTTTATTGATTTCAAATATTGTTCTATTTTTTATATTATATTTTTTATCGCTCTATATATATTTTTTGCCTCGATTGATCTTTGCATTATTTGTGTAATATGTGTGAAATTTTCATGGTGTGCAATTTATTTTTTATTCCTCAACACTATAGTATAAGTATCATTTTTATATATATATATTTATATTTATTGAATTACAAGAGTTATAGGAGAAGCCCATATCTAGGCCTATCAAGATTTTTTAAGACTGAATACTATTAGAAAAACCACGACCTAATTATATTAAATCTCATGCTTTACCGACTGATGCCAAGCAGGAGGCTAATCGTTATTTAAATATAAAGAATAACGTGACAAGAGTTACCATTTTCTCCATAAATTTGTCATTTTTATTCGTACATCTCATTAATTTCTTGATTCTACCACCAAGTACGGTATTGAATATGGCTCTTGACTTCAAAAATCCAATCGATATTGTCAGTATTTATGGGGAGGATATCAAGGAATTAACTTTACCAAGGATAAACAGAAGTTCATTCAACATCAAAAATCTTATCTCAAATTTCTAGAAAGTTCTTTAGTTGATTCAATTTTATTGTGGCTACTCTTCTGTTTCTTTTCATCATCTTCTCTTTTTTTTACTTATTTTCTTTCATTGTTTTCTTTATTTTCATCCCATGTTTTCACTTTATTCTGTACTTATTAAACGAAAGTCTTAATTAATCATCCCAGTTCTGTTCTGTTTTTCTTTCTTTGACCTCTTTTCTTATATTTCTCTTCATTCCACTCCTAAGAGAATTTTCCTTTTCATAGTTCTGTCTTCCCATTATTTCGTAACAGATGATCCAATCTAACAAAATATTTAATCCAAATCAAATAAACATGTTTCTGTTTAATGAAAAGTTATAATCTAATTTGATTGTTGCAGGAGGAATGATGAACCAGAGTCTTCTTGGGAACGAGTCCTGGTTGGAGGGTGGCGATGCCGAGAATGACCTTGAGGCAGTGGGACGCATGCGCAGTGTCCTTGAACAGGTGCAAATGTACTACGTGCCCGTTCTGGTGACCTTGGGCACAGCTGGCAACCTGCTCTCTGTCCTTGTCTTCTTCTGCACCAAGCTGCGCAAGCTGTCCTCGTCTTACTATTTGGCCGCACTGGCAGCCAGTGACTCCGGCTTTTTGGCCACACTCTTCATAGCCTGGCTGCCCATCGTCAATGTGCCACTCTTTAACAAACCGGTCATCTGTCAGGCGTCTATCTACCTCAATTCGGTGAGTACTAGTACAATAATTGACAGAGCGAAGTGAGGTCTAAGATTCAAGTCGACGGTTTGGCAGTTCAAATGTTTGAGTGTTTGAATGTTTAAATGTTTGAATGTTTAAATGTTCATATGTTGCGCATTTACGGCGAAACGCGGTAATAGATTTTCATGAAATTTGACAGGTATGTTCCTTTTTTAATTGCGCGTCGACGTATATAAAAGGTTTTTGGAAATTTTGCATTTCAAGGATAATATAAAAGGAAAAAGGAGCCTCCTTCATACGCCAATATTGGAGTAGAAATCAGACTATAGAATTATTCATCATAAATCAGCTGACAAGTGATTACACAGATGTGTGGAGAGGCCAGTCTATTGATGTATTTCCATAAGGTCTATAGTTTCAATCAGGTACTAACTTGTGGATGAGAATACTGCGTGAGGTCTACTGTTCACAGAACTACTTGTTTACATAGGATCCTAGGTCCGAGAGATATTTCTTTTAACATGAAGAGAGGAAACCGATTGCACACTGTATGCTCACACAAAAGTAGGGAGAATGATGTTAAGGCCGGTCCAGACGCTCCGTTTTGCACAACGTTTTGTCTCCGCAGTTCAAGACGTTGCAGACAAAACATTGCGTGTGGACCGGAAAACTGCGCAGTTTTGAGTCCGTCGGGAGGACTGCACAGTTGCAGCGATAACTGAGCTCGTGAGCTCTGAAAACCGTGACCTGCACAGACATGTCATTGCGTGTGGACACTTACTCCGTTTTCCAATCCGTTTTGTTCCTCAGTTTTCTCTAACCATCCGACCATGGCACTAACTTAATTCCAATAAGTAAATATAATGTGTCCATGTCCATTCTCAAGTAGTTTCGCCAATCATAAGGATCGTCATGTAATTCACGCAATAATCTTATATGGGAAAAGTCCCGCCTTTTTAAAAGCCATTTCCGTGACCATTTTGAACGAACGGTTCCTCTGATGTGTTCCAATCTTTTTTTTTTACAATACAGCAGGCGAAAATTGACCACAGGAGAACCTCCTCCATGGCGATATCACACAAAACTGAGCGGAAAATACAAGACTGCACCGTCAAGACTGTACCGTCTGGATGCTCAAAATTGCAACGGTTTCATTCCGTCTTAAAACTGCGCGGATTTAAAACGTTGTGCAAAATGGAGCGTCTGGACCGGCCTTTAGGTAGTGGGAGTGATTTGTGAAGGAAAGAACATCGGGTCTCTCTGTTTTCCATAGAGAGAGAGAGAGAGAGAGAGAGAGAAAGAGAGAGAGAGAGTGAGAGAGCAATGTAAAAAGTTATCTCTTGGACATTACAGTTTTGTTGTGTGTGATATCTTGATACTTTTCCATAGCTTCCTATGCTTCCATAGCTTTCCATCCTTCCTTCGTGATACTTTTTCGAGCTTATAAACAAGTGAAAATGAAGAATGAAAAAAGGGTTTCATGTGTAGAGAAAGATACAAATACCCAAGCAAGCTAGGCTTGTTGATTCATCTACTTGAACAACTTATACGATAAGATTTCCCGAAAGATATTTGGTGTTCAGGTAGGACGAGAAAAACACGGAAAATTACACATTTATTGCCAATTTCAGTGTTTTTCAGTTAAATTTGAATTCTAATTCTAAAAACGTGAGGGTATCGGTGAAAGGAAAGGTCTTGAAGTTAATATTCCAATAATACTCTATTGTAGAGTTTTGCAAAATACTGATGTCTTTTTAATTGCGCGTCGACGTATATAAAAGGTTTTTGGAAATTTTGCATTTCAAGGATAATATAATAGGAAAAAGGAGCCTCCTTCATACGCCAATATTGGAGTAGAAATCAGACTATAGATTTATTCATCATAAATCAGCTGACAAGTGATTACACAGATGTGTGGAGAAGCCAGTCTATTGATGTATTTCCATAAGGTCTATAGTTTCAATCAGGTACTAACTTGTGGATGAGAATACTGCGTGAGGTCTACTGTTCACAGAACTACTTGTTTACATGGGATCCTAGGTCCGAGAGATATTTCTTTTAACATGAAGAGAGGAAACCGATTGCACAACTGTATGCTCACACAAAAGTAGGGAGAATGATGTTAAGGCCGGTCCAGACGCTCCGTTTTGCACAACGTTTTGTCTCCGCAGTTCAAGACGTTGCAGACAAAACATTGCGTGTGGACCGGAAAACTGCGCAGTTTTGAGTCCGTCGGGAGGACTGCACAGTTGCAGCGATAACTGAGCTCGTGAGCTCTGAAAACCGTGACCTGCACAGACATGTCATTGCGTGTGGACACTTACTCCGTTTCCAATCCGTTTTGTTCCTCAGTTTTCTCTAACCATCCGACCATGGCACTAACTTAATTCCAATAAGTAAATATAATGTGTCCATGTCCATTCTCAAGTAGTTTCGCCAATCATAAGGATCGTCATGTAATTCACGCAATAATCTTATATGGGAAAAGTCCCGCCTTTTTAAAAGCCATTTCCGTGACCATTTTGAACGAACGGTTCCTCTGATGTGTTCCAATCTTTTTTTTTTACAATACAGCAGGCGAAAATTGACCACAGGAGAACCTCCTCCATGGCGATATCACACAAAACTGAGCGGAAAATACAAGACTGCACCGTCAAGACTGTACCGTCTGGATGCTCAAAATTGCAACGGTTTCATTCCGTCTTAAAACTGCGCGGATTTAAAACGTTGTGCAAAATGGAGCGTCTGGACCGGCCTTTAGGTAGTGGGAGTGATTTGTGAAGGAAAGAGCATCAGGTCTCTTTGTTTTCCAGAGAGAGAGAGAGAGAGAGAGAGAGAGAGAGAGAGAGAGAGAGAGAGAGAGAGAGTGAGAGAGCAATGTAAAAAGTTATCTCTTGGACATTACAGTTTTGTTGTGTGTGATGTCTTGATACTTTTCCATAGCTTCCTATGCTTCCATAGCTTTCCATCCTTCCTTCGTGATACTTTTTCGAGCTTATAAACAAGTGAAAATGAAGAATGAAAAAAGGGTTTCATGTGTAGAGAAAGATACAAATACCCAAGCAAGCTAGGCTTGTTGATTCATCTACTTGAACAACTTATACGATAAGATTTCCCGAAAGATATTTGGTGTTCAGGTAGGACGAGAAAAACACGGGAAATTACACATTTATTGCCAATTTCAGTGTTTTTCAGTTAAATTTGAATTCTAATTCTAAAAACGTGAGGGTATCGGTGAAAGGAAAGGTCTTGAAGTTAATATTCCAATAATACTCTATTGTAGAGTTTTGCAAAATGCTGATGTCTTTCTAATGGACGCTGTAACAAATTTCACATATTTTTAAGTAAAGAATGTCAAAAGTTTGACAAAATTCAAATGAAGGACACTCATTTGATTTATTACTTTGTAAATTGTAATACTAGCAAGCTGAAATCAAAACTGATTAATAATGTCACTGTTATGTGAATGTGATATCATGATTTGGATGAACAAATTGAAGAATTTTAATGTTGATTGAATTTTATAGACTCTATAAGTGTAATATATGTTACAAAATTACATACATCAAGTAGATTCGAAATATTGAACACTGGATCCATCTACTGTAATATACTGCTACTGAATACACGCCTATACTTGGCAGATAATCGAGAAATGTGAATTTAGCTCCCAACATACACGATACGTACCAGATGAAATAGGTATATGAAATTCATCTTCTGTGCTGAGAAGAAATATGAATAGTATTCAAATATGTCTAAGCTACTAAATCTTCCTAGAACTTAATCGTACAGAAGAAAATAAGAAGATTATTGTTGCATGAAAAACAAATGGTTTTACAAGAAGAAACAGTGAAGAAAAAGTGACAGCAATCTTTCCAAAAATGCCTTCCTGTTGTTGGCGCTTTGCCACCAACAATTTCCGAACCGGAGACTGATCTCCGATCATTTACTTGAATACGGTACTAAGTTTTGATTGAGTGAGCTCTTTGATCTGTTACCCACAATCATTTCTCCAACTCAAAAAGCGATATATTTTGAAATTCGATACAAGAGAGTAGATGTACAGTAAAGAGCTGAAATAAGTTTAAAAGAATGAAACTTACAGGATTTTTACAAAGAACAAAAATACTAGCCGATATTCTTCTTGTAGTCCAGGCAATGAATGAAAGAGGGTATAGAGGGAAAATTTTAGAAAACAAAATTGGAGGAAACGTGTTTTTTTCAAAAATGTCACACCTTCAAGAGCGGATATCTCGAAAACTGGAGAAGATATATAGAGAAAGTTGTGGGATGAATATTGTTGGAAATTATGTAAGCTTCAATTTGTTATATGTCAAGTTATTAAGATACATAGTTTTCGAGTTATATGCGAGAAACCAAAAAAATGGTACCTTTGAACCACCCCCACCCAGGGGTGCCCACAAGGGGAGGGCATGGCGCAATTTGCGCCATCAACATTTTTGGGGGGGGGCATGATTTTTTGTATATTTTATGTCAACATTTTGAATTATGATTAAAAAATCAAGGTATTAATAGTGATATCCTAATGTAGTTAATTTTTCCCACCTTTACAATGTTATATTTTGCTAAGTGTAACTCAATATAAAGCATAAGCACAATTGATAATATTTTGTATGCAGGAATTTTAGTAATTTTAAGCCTATGAGTTTGAAGGTGGATCTTTGACAAAAATAAATTATAACTTCATCATCCACTATTATTCTGATTTCCTTTGCTTCATTTTAATTTTTAATGGTCCTGTGTTTGAGTTTCCTTGCTGTTGCAAGAAATATGCGATATTTTTCTCATTTTCACAGTTTCGACAGTTTTTCGATATAAAGAGTAATGCAAGATCAATTTAGGGTAACTCAGCTTATAGAGCATGGAATTTTCTCTCATTTAACACCAATCGCAAGTTTCTATCATGCATTGTACTCATTTTAGAGACTCTTAACAGTAAAATCGCAAGAAAAATGACTTTTGAACGGTATTGAAAACAGAAGTATATTTCATGGGAGTGAAAAGAGGAGAAAATTCATCACAACCTCGACCACTTTTTGGATTTTGCATCTGAAGTGTTCCACAAGATACGCAACGTTGCATATGCGAGACTGTGAGAATGGGGAAAATATCACAAATTTCTCGAACATTCAAAGTTGCGTATCTTGTGGAACACTTCAGATATAAAATCCAAAAAGTAGTCCTGCGCGACCACTCAATTCATTGGAAATTTATTATCTTTAATATTATATAGAGAATGCTTTTTCTCGAAAAATTCAAGGTTCTCGAGATTAAATGGAAAACTTGAAAAAATCGAAAATTTTGGGGTGAAGTCGCCTTCTGGTGTGTCAGCAATTTCAGATTAGAATTCAGCGCCCCAAAATATATATAGAACCATCGAAAAAAATTATTTCGGGGCTGTTTCCTGAAAAACGACTATTTGACTGGACTATAAGTTGTTATCCTATTATAATAGCGAGCAATTTATGTATATCTGTTTATATTTTTCTATTTCTATATCTGGTTATCTGGCTATCTGGTTATTTATGTTCAACGGATCTTGGAAACGGCTCTAACGATTTTCACGAAATTCGGAATATAGTAGGTTTATGATATCAAAATTCGATTGCACTAGGTCTCATCCCTGAGAAAACTCTCTGAAGGACATGAAGAGGATAATTCATCCTTGGAAAAACAGATGATGATTTCGTCTGTGAATAAATCACAGACGAAATATATTTTTCGTAGTGAATAAATCAAAATTCGGGTAAGTAACAATTTTGGGCTGTGTCTGTTAGTACTTCCCCAATCATTTTAAAGAAATGATTATCAATGAAATAAATCTGTTTATCAATGAATAAATAACGAGCAAAGATCGGATGTTCAGATGATATCTTTATTCCAAAAACCAAACCATTTAAAGATACATTTTGTTCGACTTGTGTTATTTACTCCTGTAATGTTAAAAAGTAAATACTACCAACAACACAACATCAATGACAACCTATTCCAATTCATGATAAATATCGGGGCACCGAGCTCCGCTCTAGAGTACCTACAAAAGTATATAATAATTATTACGAAAGAAGAAATTATAATAAATATTCATAGTTCATACAGAAAGGTTCTATCTAATCACAGTGGATTGTGAGATTAATTCGCAGAGGAATTCAAAAATTTCTCTCACAAAAGCATGTTAAATTTTAATCCTGATTCATGTCACGTGAACCAAATCACAGAAGACAATCTCAAAAAGATAGCTTATCCGATTGGTTCTACTGGAATTAATCAGGATTAAAATTTAACCGGCTTTTGTACAACTGTCACTAAGTACCTGATTGAATTATGTACAAAAGTTCAACAGCTGAGTCATAATTTTTTCTCAGTCCCACACACATGCACTCGCTCACTCACTTACGTCATCAACAGACGCCGAAATTATCAGCTGTTTTTCCAAGGATGAATAAATTCTTTTAATGTCCTTCAGCGAGTTTCCCCAGGGATGAGACCTAGTGTAATCGAATTTTCATATTATAAACCTACTATGTTCTGAATTTTGTGAGAATCGTTAGAGCCGTTTTCGAGATCCGGTGAAATACAAACATATAAACATATAAAAATTTAAACATCAAAACATCTAAACAGAAATTGCTCGTTTAATAGTATAGGATTTAGAATACCTAAACTTGCCGACATATATATTGTATGAATAAAATCGTTCCAAATTTGTATGAATGTTTACCAAGATTGCTATGCAATATTCTTTTGCAATAAATAATTATCAATGATATTATTATTCAACTTTTTATAAATAACCTTAACACTTAAAAAGCAAAGCCTCCCTTACTTATCTTTTGATATCCTATTAAAATATGTGTCATGTAGTTTTTCCTGATGTAATGAAGTTCTTTCTAGTCCTCCCGAACAAGAACGGGTGCACTGCTAGTCTCAAAAATAATATCAAAAAGATACTTTATTTCTATTTTAAAGAGATAAGAAAAGATGGTATATATTTTTACAATATTATGAAAACAGAAAGAATTCCTCTCAAGACCAAAGGTAAATAATGTCCTTTGGAAGATTAGAATGTAGAGGTGCGTACAGATATACGCGCCGCGAACATGAGCAATTCACTTTTAATCAGCTGATTATATCTGTATTTTTACAGAAACGGTAATATACAGATATAAAAAGCTTGGCATCAGCTGATTAAAAGTGAATTGCTCATGTTCGCGGCGCGTATATCTGTAAGCACCTTAAGATGTGAATTTTATTGTCATACACTGACTAATGTTAAAAACTAAAGAGTTGAGAGTTGGGGTACTTTGGGGGGGGGGTCATTACACATGGATTGGGGGGGGGCATTACACTTGAATTGGGGGGGGGCATGCGCCATTGGCCTTGGGGGGGCTGGGCACCGCTGCCCCCACCCCCTTAGAACAGTGGGTAGGGGTGGGGATTTTGAAATGTTTACCTCCTTACTACCCCAAACAGAACAGCGGGGTCAAAAATTGTCTTCCCAACTTTTCTCTCTATAACCTTTCCTTGAATGGACTATTGTGAATACTCACGATTTAGTTACTCGAACAACATTTCTTACATGCTTACAAACAAGATCGCAATATACAAGCATATTTTCATTGCTGTTGTTGACGTTCTCAAAGTTCATCAACTGCAAATCGGAAAACTGAGTGAACTGTTGTAGAAAATTTATCTCCAATTGATTGACTTTTGAAAGAGTTATATTAATTGAATTTATTCCAACCTGAGTTGGTCCACTACAAATTCAAATTATTTATTGAACAACGATTCTATTCAACAAGAAAATTCCTTTTCAAGAAAACTCCTAAGGGCCATTCACTATACGATGTCTTGTTTAACTTGTGGTCCAACATTCAATGTTGGATTCGACGTTGGACCGTGATTATGGTTGTAAATGTTGGGTCGAACTTTGGATGTCTAGCCGGATGATTTGGATCAACTAGAGGTTAACACATAAGACATCCCAAGGTCAGCCGCCTAGTCGAGTTGGAACGTGATTGGGGACGTCGGACTAACTCGTGGAAAACCAGTCGGAGTGGAGGGGTAAAAGATCCCACTAGGGGTTGTCATAGATCCGCTCCATGGGGAGGACACGTGTCATAATCTTACTCCATGGGGGGGACACGGAAATATACAATTTGAATCATAAGACAATGAACTAAGATTGGAATCGTTCAACCATGAGTACGGTTTCTTCGTATAATAGGTCTTACCTTGTGTTGGCAAATATTGCAGCCTATTTTGCTCCGTGGAGGGGGGTGAATGTACAGTAAAAAGGGAGTTGATAATTAAAATGGTTGGATTAAATAAAATAATTGAACAGTTACAGTAATTGAGGTTATAATTTAACGGTATGTAGTTGTAGGTTAGGTTGACCAGCCTTTGTTTAACAGGGCTATCGGTATCATTTAATTCAGAGTATCTAAGTAGAATGACTGGTGTGCGACTGAAACAGATTGAAAAATTTAATTTGCTCACTAGAGGGTTTGGCGGTCTACAAAGGTAGCCGAAATAAGGGATCTGAATTTCTAACTTAACACTGTAGGTGGTTATATTATAGTGAGATGGAATTAAATCCAATTTGATAATAAAATGCAGTTCAATTTGAATCTGCTGAGTATGAATTATGCTGTCACTAGGATCAGACAGAGATAGTAATTTAGGAGTGAACTTTTTCTCCAAATGATGACTAATATATTCAGAATCCAATAATTGTGCCGTAGTTGGGAAAGATATTAGACCGCATGAAACAACAGACAGAATAGCAAATCCATGCGAACCAGGTCTCTGATAAGTACTATAGGTTATATGAAGGCAAAATGCTGAACCAAAATAGTAAATATTTCGAGTACCGAGTTTAATTCTAATGTTGTCTATACGATCTATTACCTTTCCTTGCGACATTGATCGGCTGATAATGCAGGATTCACTTCACCTCGGTGTGGTAGGCTAGTGGGAGTCGATTTATTATTTGATTCTGCGGGATATTCCCAATAAAAAGATTTATTATTTGGTAAGAAAATCGACCACCATTTACCCCCAGAAGAAATAATAGTCTTATAATAGATACTATACTCGATAATGTCTGACTATTGCAAAACAGGATGTGTCCTGCACGATCAATATGTGTCAGTCGAGAAAGAACGAATTTGGAGGTATAATGAAGTAAACCCAGTTTAACGAAACGGTAATATGGATATATTCTGAGAGATACACTTTTACAGCAAATATTGAATAAATTAATGAACAGATTCTACAAATTATGATTTTTAATCGATACAGAATGAATATTGAATGATACTTACGTCTGGGTAAAGAGTGGAAAAATATTTGTGAGAAAGGATGCGGCGTCTCCGGCTAAACAAATAGTGCGTGAATCCTCACTAAAAAATTTCATCCAGGAGTGAGGCAGGTCAAAAGCGGAACTGAAATTAACTCTAATACGAAGTCACAAAAGCTTAAAGTGTTGTAACTATTATTTTTACTTCTATTGACTTTATCATCAGATCATTCAAAATTAACTTTTGGTTACAACTCAGTTCCTGGAAGTGTAATGATGATGAACATTTTTTTTTCTCAATGCCATTAAGTTCAGGACATTATTCATGTTTTTGTTTCATGTTAAATAACTTTAAACTTCAATTACGATATAATTTCTATCATATAAAGAGCAGAAAAAGCTGAAAAAGTTTTTATTCATTCTATTCACTATATTTATTTTATTTTTTGGCATTCATATTTGGTATCGATTAATGATTGTTTTGTGCGAGTATTCACTTAATATCAAATTATGTGGAGAATACTTATATAGGTAGCCTAATTTACTTTGAAATTAATCCATAAGAATGCGTTTTTATTTTCTGAAGAGCCCAGGTTCAAGTGACGTATTCTAAATTTAATTTGCTTATTTGAACTGATTAATGAGTTGTATAAGCCATGTTAAGATTAATCTAAACAATTAATGAAACCTTATCATTTGAAATATTAGTTAACGACTATATAAATCGAATCTCTTTATTCCTTATTCTAAATGGTAGGTTCCATCACACAGGTTTGAGGAATATATTGTTTTTATGTTTATTTTTTTTCTTGGTGTGTGCGTGAGTGTGTGTGTGAGTTTTCCAATGAGGGTTTTTGAATTTAGCTTTTTTACCAGATTTTCCACCAATTCTCTAAAATACGAGTACACATATTTCACTCATGATGAATAATGAAGAAGATAACTGTGTGCTATTGAATAGTATTGATGAAGTTAATCTCTCTCATATTCCACAAAGTAATAATTTGACAATTCTTCATCAAAACATACAAGGCATAAGCAGTAATTTTGATAAATTTGTAACTTATTTGAGCTGTTGGAATGTAAGGCCTGCAATAGTTGTGTTATCTGAAGTGTGGTTGGATACAGATGATCAGGTATCGCATTATTTTATTGAAGGATATGAATTTTATTCACATATTTCTACTTTTACTAGAGCCACTGGTATTGTAGTTATTATTCCAGCAAACTAGTTGATTTCAGTTGTAATTTGACCGACTGTGAATTGAGCGGTGCGGATGTACTGTATCTACAGTGCGCCTTATCAAATTACAATTTCAATCTGATTTGTCTTTATCGATGGCATGGCTTTGACTGTGATAGATTTCTTTCAAGTCTTGACTCAGTTGTAGCTCGTTCAACAACCTGCGATACTGTCTTGATAGGAGACGTCAATATCAATATTCTTATCAATGATGATAATAAAGTTGACAGCTACTTAGAAATTCTCAGTTGTTATGGCTTTGAACCAGTAATCAACATACCTACCAGAGTAACTGAAACAACGGCAACTCTAATTGACCATGTCTTTATTAGATCGCGGACCTTCACAAATTTTGTTAGGGGCGCAGTAATTGAAACCTTAATAGGTGATCATAGAGCTGTGTCCCTGACTCTCCGATCAAATACCGTAAGATATAACGATAATTCAAATAGTAATAAATTTAAAATAGATTTTCATAGTCTTAATAACATGCTGATGTCTCATGATTGGAGTGACGTATTATTTAATAATAATGTTGATTATAAGTTCAACAATTTTCTTGAGACATTTGCAAATTATATTGAATGTTCCAAAAATAAAATTGAAATTACATCAACTGAATCAGTAAAAGTAAAAAAGCTTAAACCATGGATGACAAATGGTTTATGCACAGCAATTCACTCCCGTGATAAGCTATTCAAAAAAGTAAAAAGGAATCCCGAAAATAAAAATGGAAAAAATGAATTTAAAACTTTTTCTAAAAAAATAAAGACCTGGATCAAAATCGAAAAAGAAAAGTACTACGCCACAATAAATTTATTAGCTCCACGTCAAAAATGGGTAGTTCTGAATAAGCTGTGTGGGAGACCAAAAAAAGGAAGTCTCGATGAACTAAAAATTGAGCACGGGAGTGAGATTGTCAGTGACCATCAAACTCTGTCAAACCTTTTTAATAATTTTTTTGTAAATATTTCTAAAGATATTGCAGCCTCATCAGGTAATTTAGTTGTCAGTGATGTAGAGAGTTATAATGAAAATTTTACAAAAACCACTTGTCAAAGATCTATATTCATTGAGCCTGTCACTTTCAATGAAATGTTGATGTACATAAAGGAATTAAAATCCGTAAAGCTCCAGGGGACGATGACATATCTTCTGGACTATTGAAGTCAGTTGCTATGTCTGTAGTCCCAATTCTGGTAGATATATTCAATTGCAGTCTTTCTACAGGTATATTTCCTTCCAGGATGAAATTGGCCAAGGTAGTACCCATATTCAAATCTGGCTCTAGATCAGAATTAACTAACTATCGACCTATATCCTTACTTTCATTTTTTCTAAGCTGTTAGAAAAGGTAATGAGAAAAAGGATTCTTGATTTTCTCAACTCATGTAACTTTTTTTATAAAAACCAATTTGGTTTTCGTGAGTTGATGAATACGGAGATGGCTCTTCATACTTTCATGACAGCTATATATTCTGGCATTAACTCCAGACCAGCGAACTGTGTTGCAGGATTATTCCTGGATATAAAAAAGGCATTCGACACAGTAAGCCACACAATTCTGCTGGACAAACTATATAATGCTGGTATCAGAGGTGTTGCACATATGTGGTTTTCATCCTATTTGAAAGAAAGGGTGCAATATGTTGTCATAGGAGGTGTGAAGAGTGAGGTCCAGGTAGTAGATTGTGGTGTACCACAAGGATCGGTCCTTGGGCCAATCCTATTTCTTGTATTCATAAATGACCTTTTCTCATGTAACTACAATGGTGTGCCAGTGTCATTCGCAGATGACACTGCTTTTGCATATTGTGGGTTGGATGGTTTGGACTTGGAGAGTGTGATGCAGACTGATGTTGATAGGTTGTTGTTGTGGTTCAAACACAATAATCTGTCTCTTAACCTGTCAAAGACCAAGTATATTCTGTTCACACTGTCGTCAAGCTGGAATTTACCATCTGGTTTGAAGTTCCACGTTGATTGTTTGCGGAATAATTGTAACTGTCAAGTTGTCACGCAAATTGACTCCATCAAATATTTAGGTGTTACAGTAGATGAGAAGCTTACCTGGTCTCTACACATACGTTATGTTAAAAATTATCTTTTACATATCCTGAGAAAATTCTATTTTCTAAATAAGATTCTTCCAACCACCATTCTTAGACAGTTATACTTTGCTCTTGTTGACTCTAAACTGAATTATGGAATAAGTTGTTGGGGCTCTACTTACATTACCCACTTGAGACCACTTATAACCTTACAAAAATCTATTGTCAGAGCTGTTAAAAAATCAGGAAGATATGAACATGCCTTTCCCCTTTTTCAAGATATAAAATGCTTGCCTCTAAGATACATATATGTTTTCAAAGTTTTATACCTATTCTTTGTAATGTCTGGAAACAGTGGTCAGGCACTTTTCAGGGAGAGAACAAATTATCAAACTAGGAGAGTCACTTCTGATCTGCTAAGGCTTCCCAGGTCATATACCACTTGTTTCCAGAAATCGTTTGTATTTCTAGGTCCGAAATTTTTCAATAATTACCTTTTGAGGCAAAGAGAATTGATAATAGGAAAATGTTCAAATATTACATTCTTAAATGGCTTAGAAATATCTTGCCTGATTGTTTAGAACACATGTTTTTTATTCTTTCTTAGTTTTCGACATAATAATTATTATAGTTGTTGAAAATCATATCAAAAAGTAATTAAGCCCAAACTGGAAATGTATGAGAGGTGAGTGAATGTGTGAGTGTGTGTTTTCATTTTTTTCTTGCCCAAAAAAATTTTTTTTTCTTCTTTCTGATTTTATTCAATTATAGTATAAGCACTCCTGCTTGCACGCGTTAAGCATTTTATGCTTACAGCAAGCTAGAAATATTCTGTTTCAAAAAAGCTTTGTTTTTTTTCATAATACATCATACACGTAGAAAGCCTTATTACATAAATTATATTTTATACAATTTCTTCAGTGCACTTTGTATTTTATTTCCATTTTTGATGTTTGATGTATTTGAAATTTTGTATGTATTTGATTTTTGAATCAGAATAAAAACAATTTGTATTTGTATTTGATAGCGGATTTGAATCTTTAAATTATGAATATTATGTAAAAATTCTGTACTCTTTGATTGAACAAAATAAAATAGATAATAGCCCTTGGAAAGGGTCATAAACTGCACTAGTTAAATAGGCAAAATAAGTTAATACAAAGTTATGATTCAGAAAAAAGAATAAATTAATAATTAAAATTATTATCAGGGTGTGGTTTCGCCTAAGGAAAATAGACCTTTTGGCTAAGTACAACGTGTATATTTAAATTTATTTAATACAATAATACTCTATTGTAGAGTTTTGCAAAATGCTGATGTCTTTCTAATGGACGCTGTAACAAATTTCATATATTTTTAAGTAAAACATGGCAAAAGTTTGACAAAACTCAAATGAAGGACACTCATTTGATTTATTACTTTGTAAATTGTAATACTAGCAAGCTGAAATCAAAACTGATTAATAATGTCACTGTTATGTGAATGTGATATCATGATTTGGATGAACAAATTGAAGTATTTTAATGATGATTGAATTTTATAGACTCTATAAGTGTAATATATGTTACAAAATTACATACATCAAGTAGAGTCGACATATTGAACACTGGATTCATCTACTGTATTATACTGCTACTTAATACACGCCTTTACTTGGCGGATAATCGAGAAATGAGAATTTAGCTCCCAATGTACAAGATACGTACCAGATTAAATAGGTATATGAAATTCATCTTCTTTGCTGAGAAGGAATATGAATAGTATTCAAATATGTCTAAGCTACTAAATCTTCCCGGAACTTACTCGTACAGAAGAAAATAAGAAGATTATTGTTGCATGAAAAACAAATGGTTTAACAAGAAGAAAAAGTGACAGCAATCTTTCCAAAAATGCCTTCCTGTTGTTGGCGCTTTGCCACTAACAATTTCCGAACCGGAGACTGATCTCCGATCATTTACTTGAATACGGTACAACGTTTTGATTGAGTGAGCTCTTTGATCGGTTACCCACAGTCATTTCTCCAACTCAAAAAGCGATATATTTTGGAATTCGATACAATAGAGTAGATGTACAGTAAAGAGCTGAAATAAGTTGAAAAGAATGAAACTTACAGGTTTTTTACAAAGAACAAACATACTAGCCGATATTCTTCTTGTAGTCCAGGCAATGAATGCTCAAAAGGAGGGAAAATTTGAGAAAACAAAATTGGAGGCAAACGTGTTTTTTCAAAAATGTCACACCTTCAAGAGCGGATATCTCGAAAACTGGAGGAGATATAGAGAAAGTTGTGGGATGAATATTGTTGGAAATTATGTAAGCTTCAATTTGTTATATGTCAAGTTATCAAGATACATAGTTTCCGAGTTATATGCGAGAAACCAAAAAATGGTACCTTTGAACCACCCCCCACCCCCTTAGGACAGTGGGTGGGGGTGGGCAGATTTGAAATGGTTATCTCCTTACTACCTCAAACAGAACAGCGGGGTCAAAAATTGTCTTCCCTACTTTTCTCTCTATAACCTTTCCTTGAATGGACTATTGTGAATACTCACAATTTAGTTACTCGAACAAACATTTCTTAAATTCTTACAAACAAGATCGCAATATACAAGCATATTTCATAACTGCTGTTGTTGAAGTTCTCAAAGTTCACAAACTGCAAATCGGAAAACTGAATGAACTGTCATAGAAAATCTCCAATTGATTGACTTTTGAAAGAGTTATATTAATTAAATTTATTCCAATCTGAGTTTGTCCACTACAAATTCAAATTATTTATTCAACAAAGATTCAACCAGATTCTATTCAATAAGAAAATTCCTTTTCAAGAAAACTCCTAAGGGCCATTCACTATCCGATGTCTAGTTTAACTTGTGGTCCGACATTCAATGTTGGATTCGACGTTGGACCGTGATTGTGGTTGTTAATGTTGGGTCGAACTTTGGATGTCTAGCCGGATGATTTGGATTAACTAGAAGTCAACACATACGACATCCCAAGGTCAGTCACCTAGTCAGAGTCGAGTTGGAACGTGATTGGGGATGTTCGACTAACTCGTGGAAAACCAGTCGGAGTGGAGTGGTAAAAGATCCCACTAGAGGTGTTAATATCAATAGAAAATTATATGAACACCGGTCAGATAGTGGATGGCTCGTTTCAGAAGAACAAAACTCAAATAACCAAATTCGAATAATTTTGGATCCCACTAATCACAAAAAATAATGTGAATATTTCAGTTTTAAGCTTAGTAGAATAACAATTTAGAGCGAACTGAATAAAATATTGGGATTATTGGAAAAATAGATAGGTTCAAGGTAAGAAGTTCACTCTTATGTGGGAGAAGTAATTTTCGAAGCTTTCAGACCAATTCTCCTGAGGAGTTGGAACAAGAAATAGTATTCTATTACGTGAGGGAAGCGAAGATTCTTGTTTACGTGTGCAGTACTAATGTTCCAGGAAGTCATCCAATTGACGATTTTTTCTATGAGATCACGGTTCAGCCTCATCTACGTTTTGATATTAGCCTTGATCGACTGTTCAGCTTTAAAGCCTTCAAAGAACTAATAAACTATAGGTTAATAGTTTGATAATTTGAGAATCGATTACTGTATGAACTTCTTGATTGATTACTGGCTGTTATATTAACACTATCGATATGCATCTGAAATACCTACTTCCAGCGTTGCTGCGATCAGCAATGAAAAAATTGGTTTTCATTGAAATTTTTGATCCGGTATAGTAATAATAATACTGAGGGTGATGCCCACATAAGCTATTAGGCTTGTGCGTGGCTAATGAGTGAGGGATGATGATGAGAGATGACGACTACTTTTTAGGTAGGGACCGTCGGCTTATCGTCTTCTCCGAAAGACACAGTGCTAAATTTACTCGGTATGATACTGTACTTGTGTTTTCTTACACTGTAAACCAATTTACAAAAGGAAAATGGATAGTATCCTTCGCAAACCCAAACCACATATCAGGTATGTGAACAAACTAAATGACAACAATTACAATATTCTTCCTTCAAAGTAATAATCATCAAAGATAAACGAGAAAAAATTGCAGGATTCATAACTTTAATAGTATGTTACAATTTCAATGTATTCACTTTTCACTGCACATTTCCTGCAACGTTCGTGTCTTGAGAATAATATCGATACAGGAATGATACAAATTATTCTTCTATGTAGAATTTGTGTAAACTGTGTGAAAAACTAGTTTTCAATATCGATTATAGAATATCGCTCCATTTGAATGAAAATACGTGTCACGGATATGGTAGTTGGCAAGTTTATATATTCAAGTTGCGAGACTTATGAAATAAATGATGAGAGATGTATTTCGTGCTATAAGTGCTATAATTTCCAATATAAATTGCTCCCTCTTGTCGATAAGGTAATATATTACTACACCCGTCGATCTAATTTGAATATCAACTGATAATAATGAATTCCTATCATGTTCCAAGTGCACTTAAGGAATGTTCAAATTTGAAAAGAGAGTATTCAGTGGAAGGAAACTGAATGCTGTACAGTATCTTCAACTTTGACAGGTGGATATGCAAAGAAGAAGCAATAAATTCATTGATACTTCATACTCAGGGGATGAAACTGCTGAATTGACATCTTTCATATAACACAAGACAAAAACAAATGATCCCATCCATCAAAGCTCAACAGGAAAACCCTAGAGTATAAAATTAATTTCGAAATTGAATAAACGTCCAATCCTGACGTTAAAAGCTACCTTTCACTACCAGTTGATAACAATGGATCTTGCGTTTGTATCTTTATTTCCAGGCTAGCTCAAAGGGACTTTGAAAATAAGACTATCACAGAGGATAACAGTTATAATCGCATCGCATTCAGTAGGAAGAGTCATGAAATGAAAATTCCAAGAATTTAAAACGATATTGTGAGAGTGCTGTCTGATTTCGCAGAATTCCGGACAATCCATTCTGCTTTGATGGAATTGACAGAATGGCGCATCAATGAAGTGAAAACCCTCAAAATGTGGCTTTCAAAATATTATCGAATAATTGAAGTGGAGGAAGAAAAGGACGCGTAGAAAGAGAAATATTTAGAAAATTGAAATAGATTGAGCGAAGGCTCAATGAAATGAGCCTTGAAGAAATGAAATTCTTCAGACTTATTTAATCTGTAATTCAGGGTCGGAAGTTAAGGGATAATTGGAAGAAATACAAGATAATGTAAGATAATGAGAGAGGAATGAAGGTAGCATGCTCGATTGAATTGTACATTAATAGATTTGGGAGGTTGAATAATTGAACACTACGAAGATTGAGAACGACAGACCAATCATGAAAAAAATTGAGATTAGAACCACGCCTCCGACTTCCGAACAACACACCTAAAAACCCCGCCTACTTTCTTCTGATAGTATAAGGCTAGCTACACACACATCGATTTTGGTCGTAACATAAAAAATCGAACGACCAAATTCCAATGGTAGCGCAATGAAATAAATGGGTGATTACAAACACATCGATCAACGATTTTTATCGTACGGCATAGCCACCTCTAATACAAGGCACCGGCCTACGATATTGCAACGTCACAGTGTAGGCCTAGAATCTAATACATGATCGGTGAAAAAGATTTAAAAAAATACCATACTGGAAACATGTATATATATTGTTTTGGTCATATTCAACTCTGATTCCTAAGCTATCTTCAAGTAGTTATCACAATTTATTTCATTCAAACCATTATATTTCACTATCTGATTTATTTCGACTCCTCTCTGCACACAGACGAATCATCCACGCAGGGGTTATATCCATTAAATTATCGTAACACTATTAATTTGTAAATATACTTTTTGAAGAATAAAAAGACATGAATTATTGAAAAAGGAGAGAAATAACAGAAAGATGATTAAAAACGAGAATTTTTGACGTATCTTTGACGAAATATTGGAGTTCTCTCATCACAAAATCTTATGAACCTAGCTGAACCACTGTACGTAACTTGAATGTTTTCTTTCAGCCTACTCTCGAAAAAGGCAAGAAACGCTGGAAAACGTAGATTGTGGGCTTATGTTTGACGTTACTTCAAATTCCTCCGGAAGTTTAAATTTTTACACCTATTCCTAAATTTGACCATTTTCTGATCATTTGTTCTCGGTTAAGTAAACGCAGACAAATTTAGGAGACTCGCTGAAAAACACTAAAATACCTCAGATTTATGCGTATCTTTGGCATTATCTCGAAGTCTTTCTAAAACAGTTTCATACCAAATCTGAATTTTTTTACTAAATATGAACATTATATATTCTTTTTTTCTCAAAAAATATATAAAACACTGTAATAATGTAATATCGCCTACTTTGGTTGTAGCTTTGGGATATCTTCTGAAATTTGTCCTTAGTACTCCCATAGAGGGCCAACTGAACATACCTCTCATCTTTGAACTTCATGGTTTTGAATCTTAGTTATGTTGATGAGTGAGTGAGTTCTATTTCGCTTTCTTATATACAGATGAATATAGTAGAAACCAAATGTTGCGTAGTCAAAATTTCGAATTCTAAAGCTGGGTTTACTCCAAAGTTATTAACAAAATGTTAATAACTTAATCCTTATAGATTCAATTAGATTGAATATAACTTATCATACACATAATAAACATATGTGTTTGTCAAGTTCCGTTCAATCTAATAGAATCTATAAGGATTAAGCTATTAACATTTTGTTAATAACTTTGGTGTGAACGCAGCTTTAGAAACCACGATACCACAAAATATAAATAAAACGCACTTGTTATGAGGCAATTCAGCACTATCTAGCTATTAAAAATGGAAAGTTTTTTCCTTCAAAACAACACTGTAAACAGTTCTTTATCTTTTTTGAATAATTTGTTATGAATTATCAAAGTTGTAGTAATTTTTGAAACACTCTGTATAACCTCGAAAATTCCTTCTCTGATGACGGTGATAACGCAAAATGTGGGAGCTGGACGTTCGAATGAAATCCGATGGGTATGAAGTTGCCGCTTTGATCATATGTACCACTGTATTCACGACCACTACACGGCAGTCGTATATAGTCGAGGCTAGAGACGGCTGCTACACGACGTCCGTACGATAAAAATCGTTGATCGACGTGTTTGTAATCACCCATTCATTCCATTGCGTCACTATAGAAAACTGAACGTTCGATTTTTTATCGTACGACCAAAATCGATGTGTTTGAAAAGATGATTTTGTTTGAACGTTCAGCTTTCCATCGGCTTCACTACCACATAGCAAAAAGATGGCAAACAGGTGATGCGAATCATTAAAAATGCACGATCACGATCAAAGTCGTTATAAAATCGATGTGTCTGAAATCTACTTCAAGTTTTGGTCGTACGATAAAAATTCGAACGACCTTTTATCGAACGACCAAAATCGATGTGTGTGTACACTGAAATACCTTCAGTGTATTTATTACCGGATACGGTCGATAGATATCGCAAGAACCAGTTGATGAATGGATTCGTCATTTGAAGCAGACCGTAAAAACTGTTATTCATGTTTTGTTATACACAGATTATTCTTATACTATTTTATTCAAGCTGAGCATTTTGTTGAGGTATCTTTTGTTGACAGGTATGCAGTTTCGTGAGCGTATGGCTGGTGGTGGCGTTTACAGTGGAGCGCTTCATAGTGGTGCTCTACCCTCTGCAGCGACAGGCCGTCTGCACTGTGACCAGGGCCAAAGCAGTGCTAGCCATTCTGGCAATAGTGGCACTGCTCACATATTCGCCTTACCTCATCACATCCGCACCTCAACTCAAGGCTGATCCTCTCACGTGAGTAATCACGCAAAACTTAGCGTCTCTCTTGTATTGCTTGTAATGCGTTTCTTTGTAACTCTCTTATAATACTGTAGGCCTTCATAAGTTTATCTTTAGCCAGTTACACAAACATCGATTCTTCGACGTACGATTTTTTCCGTCCTTAAAAATTCTAACAGATTGAATGGAACTTGACAAACACATGATCACATCATGTTTGTCAAGTTACGTTCAATTCAATAGAATTTATAAGGAACGTGAAAAATCTCAAGTCCAAAAATTGATGCGTGTATATAACTAGACTAACACACACATCGATTTTTTGCAATTTTTATAAATTATATTCTATTAGGCATAACTTGGCAAACAGATGTGTTCGTGTGTTTGCCAAGATCCGTTTGATCATGTTGGTTTCATAAGGACAGAAAAGAATCGAATGTTGGAAAATGAATGCGTTTGTAACTAGCTTATAGGTTCTCACCGTACTATTGAACTCATTTGAGTATTTATAGAATGTATAAACTGTTTATATACTAGTAGTTCTGCGAACAGTAGACCTCGCTCATGAATAGAACTCTCAATCTAATGAGAAGGGCCAGTAAGTACATTATATTGTGAAGATTTAGCCATGTCATCTATTATGTTTTTCATTGAAAGTGCTAGAGACACTGTTTGCAGGGACACCGGACTTATCAAGGAGGTACCTTTATATCGTCTCCATATTCACAATATAAACATATATTACAACTTTTCTAAAAATTATGTTTTTCATGAAAAGTGGATTCAATGTTATGGCTTGTTATGCCTATGCAGAATGTTAATGCTCACAAATCGATTTCCGATCTTATACCAAGAGGAAAACAAAATACTTGACACTGTAGAGCGACACAAAAAATGCATACAATACAATAATTATTGTGCTGTATCTTCAAAGATACGAAAAAGTAACTTTTGAGGTTATTCTACGGTTTTTTAAATATTACAAAAAACCGGAGGTCTTACAAAAAATCGTTAAACATACGTTTCTGCGCCTGTTTCAAAGAACTTGCATACCAAATTTCATCCAAATCGGACAATAACTGCGACTGTAACTGGGGTACAAACAAACAGACAAAAGCCGATCGAAACGAAAGTAAGACAGCTTTGCTTCGGTCAATTATATTCTTCTCTGAGAATCCACCTAGTTGCTTTGTCTCACGAACACAGAATTAAAACTGCAATTCTTAGCTCATACTCATCCTTCTTATTCAACTTATAATAGCTATTTCGTCTATAAAGTGTTTCAGAAGCATGCTCAGCTTCTCGTGATTCTTGTCATTAGCTATACAATATTTCTTTCGAGCTACAAAATCGATGATCTGTTTATTCTTTCGGAAAACTCTGTTTGCGGGTTGACTGAGTGAGAGAGCCTTATCTTCGATCTCCTGGACATTAAATTCTCTACTAGAGAACGCTTGTAAAGAGTGATAAAAAATACAACGTTCAGTATATTTTGTAATGTCAAGGTTGATTGGTGGAGAGAACTCTATAATCTTAACTCTGTCTAATAAATGATGTTTTCATTAAATTCAATTTCAGAGAGGATAGCGCTTTCAAAAGCAACATAAACTGCCTTCTAAGCCCACACCCAACTCCACACGTTAGCTGGGTTGCATTGGTATGCATTATCTCCCACTACCGATCACCAACCACAAATTCCCCATGTTAATCGGACTCTGTATTTGATAGAAAGGAGTTATTATTTATGAGGAATATTGATTTCGCCAATAGTCTGATCAAATTAAATGCAGTTGAGACTTCAACTTGATTAATAAGTGAAGAATGTTTCACTGTCAAGCGGAACAATTTTAATCGCGATATACGTAAAATGATCATGGAAATAATTCTTCACTGGTTATTTTGCGTTCTAATTTTCGAGTATGATTCCAAGGATCAAGGATCTGAGAAGTTAAGTTCTTGTTCAATTGTAATGCAACTGCAGTAACAGTGAGATTGATTTGGACATTGTGTAACTCGTTATGATTCTAACCTTTCGCGAAATGTTTAGTGAAAAACTCCACCTTCCAATACTGAACCCAAACATGATTCTTCTCAGAAGTGTTTATCCGTGCAGTAATAATATTCTGGACCGATGCAATGGATCAAGGTGCTCTAGGAGCAAGGAGCAAGACAGTAGCAGCTGTCTATCAGACGAAGCGAATCATGCAGACGAGACAAGGAAGGAGCTATGTAAGTGCACTGTGCGAAACAAGGAAGGAGCTATATGTGTGCGCTGTGATCTGAAGCTTTGAGCGATTTATTGGATGGCCATGCTTCGTTCCATTTTACTTGGAGTGCCTTCACAGTACGATGCGCAACAAGACATCGATAATATGAACAAGACATTTATAAGAGAAAACATGTTTTCGATAATAACAAAATTGAAGTAAGGCGGTTAACAATAACATTTTTGAGGTTGAGAACGCATTAAAAGTAATAAGAGGGCTTTTGTCTTGGTAGCAATAATAATGAAGAAGCTATTTACATGATGATATACAACATCCGGTGCTTTTGATAAAAATATTCTCTATAATTTGATTGGATCTTTCCATTTTCTGTCTTATGAGAGTTTATAGTCTTTTTAATTTTAAGCTTGATTGAAAAATTTCAAATG
This sequence comes from Nilaparvata lugens, assembly GCF_014356525.2. Taxonomy (NCBI): domain Eukaryota; kingdom Metazoa; phylum Arthropoda; class Insecta; order Hemiptera; family Delphacidae; genus Nilaparvata; species Nilaparvata lugens. Next base: position 18,399,643 of record NC_052509.1, on the reverse strand, counting down.
ATGAATCACCTTTTATTATTTATTATTACGACATTATGTCGATTATGAATGAAAGCCCGTCAACACCCACGATTTCATAAAATACCAAAGAAACTGAATTGAGAAACTGTGTCATGTGGTGAGAAAGAACATTGACACCCAAAAATACAAATTAAATACGATTAATTACAAAATTTTACTTTTTATTTCTAGTTCTTTGAATATTGGAAGAGCATACGTTCTTACTAAGTGTAAGAGTGGATCCAATACCAAGTGTTATATCTGTTACACCTTTATGTGATAAAATAACACAAAATAGAAGAAACTTTGAATGGGATGCCATCCTCTGGAAGCTCAATATTACAAACCCCCAGAAAAAGATGTAGGAAGGACGAGGAAGAGATGGGTACCGGAACCCCAATTCTTGAAGTGAAGATGATTATGATAATGTCCAAAATTGTAGTTCAATAGTTACTTAATTTGAGGTCAGTCTGATTCAGCCATGAATGGAAACACTCTTTATTAAGCAGAGTTGAGACTTTGAAATATTCTCTACCACTCAACCTTGAGAACATTGCGGACAATTTATTACCATAGTATTGCCATGGCGGACAATTTCTTAATTTGACATGATAATCACATATAATTGTGGGAATTGATGTTATGGAATCAAGATGAAAATTTTAAAAATATATGCTCAAGTTTGATTATGGAGGAGACTAATTCAATTAAAATTTTCTTATAAGGTCTCTTCATGTAATGGAATCAAGTATACCCATTTTCAGGCAGGAGAGGCATAGTTCAACTAGTATAGTTTCCGAAGAATATCTTTGGAATGTCGTTAATTTAGAGTAAGAGGATGTAATCTGGCCCATGATTGAAATTTATGGGGCAAGAGAAATAAGTGGACTGGAAGTAATGACATCGTACGCTGCGTGAAATTCAAGAGAAAGGCTGGATGTGAAGAAAGAAAATTCATAGCCACGTCAGACGCAGGCAGTTTTTACAGCAGCTGAAAAGGCGTTCAAGGTGTAAGATGCAAGGAGAATAGAATAGGTGACGGGAGGAAGGGGAGAAGGAGGAAAGAATAGAAGTAGAGGGAATGGGAGAAGACCTGTGGAGATAGGCGATAAAAAGAGATCCTAGGAAGTCAGAAAAGGAATATAATATGACAAAGACGTACGCGTACCTCTTGTGCCCGGTAAATTTTCAGACGACGTTGAAATTCAATGTAATTGGCCCAGTAATAATTTCATTGCTCCAATTCCAGTCCTGTTCTTCTGAAGTTGACTGATTTTTAGAAGTAGATCCTTGTAAAGGAGAGATGTCTACTAATGGAATGTGAAGTGATTCCACCATTACAAATTCCAGTTGCGCAGCAGTTACAAACAGTCATCGATTTTTGAACGTACGATATTTTGCCGTCCTTATGAATTCTACCAGATTGAACGGAATTTGACAAACGTCATCTGCTTGACACCATCTGTTTAATCTAATACAATTTATAAGGACAACCAAGAAAAGGACGTCGAAAAATCGACGTGTGTTTAACTGGCTTTAATCCCACTCAAGGTTTCAAGAAACAAAATGCACTGAATACTGTTATATGTAAAACTCCGAAAGGTCAAACAGAGTGAGATACAGTTCTACAAAAAGAGGCAAAATGGAAATTGCGAAACAGTTTTGGTAAAAGAACTGTTGTTCCTATTCAAAGTGGAAGTGGAAATGATGAATTTATTTCATTCAGATCAACTATTTGTACAAATATTTATTTTAAAATGTATGAATTTATGGCTACTTTTTTGTATTTATAAAATAGAATTCTAGTACCCTTTAAAATTGTTAAAATATTAAAAAACAAGAATACAAATTGTAACGTAAGTCTAATTCTATTTTATAAATATTTATTCATTTATTTATACATTGATATTGAAAGGTGATTCATTACTGAAGAGTAGAAACAATATATATATGCCATGTATAAATTTACAATGTTCACTATATATATTTTTTACTTTTCACAGTCATTTATTTCTGATACAACTCGGAAGCGTTTCAAGGCTCGAAAGTTACCAATATCAGCAATGAATTTTTATTACAGATTAAGCAATAATTTATATTCGCAAATGAATGTTATGAAAGACACACTCCTCGATTCATCTCACCAGTTTATAGTCACAGATTCTGTTCCATTATAAGTTGCTTCACTTTTCCATAAATCATGGCGCTAACTGTAAAGAGGACCGAGAACCGCTGCTAATTCGATTGCAATCGCACCTCGATCGGGAGAAAATGCATTTTTAAAGAGTAATTTCAACATAGAATACGCAATTAGCGTGTGGGCATCAAAAAGTTATGGCTGCGGGGGGGGGGGAGAGTCCACTTTTGAATGCGAGATAGGAACACTCTTGACTGTGCATTCATTGAACATAATATATGACCAGCTCCTAAAGCATGACCAAAGCTAATGACTAACAAAGTACCATGAATGATGTGGTCTATTTCCAAGCCTCGACTTTTCAATTTCAAAAACATCACAAACCTAACTATTATAATGAGTGAGTGGAGTTTATAGCTCACGGCAGTTTTCAATTATAAGTCCACTTATGTAACTTTTGAAATTTTGATTCATTAAAACGCAATTAGCATTTGTAAACATAATTAAATTTCATAACATGAGCATTCAGATGTTATTTAGGTCTGCAGGATTACAGCAGATACACCATCTGAAATTGCTACTACTGCAGATACGAACAAAATATCGAAGTCTTCAGAGATCAATAATTATTCATCTTTCAAACTATGGTCTAATGTTAGACAAGCCACTGGAAATATATCACGCACAGTTAGAAATACTCTGTCGATATGAAAGCACTTCCATAATTCTAAATTCAATATTTATCAATAATGGATAAAATGGTTGAGTTCAAATCAATTATCTGTTACACATCTAATAGAGAGAAAGAGGGCGAGAGAGAGAGAGAGTGAGAGAGAGAGAGAGATTGATTGATTGATTGATTATATGCCTTTATTAGGGCGGAATTAGGACTCCTGGTCCTCTCTGCCACACAACCCTAAGAGAGAGAGAGAGAGTGAGAGAGAGAGAGAGAGAGAGAGAGAGAGAGAGAGAGAGAGAGAGAGAGTGAGAGAGAGAGAGAGAGAGAGAGAGAGAGAGAGAGAGAGAGAGAGGAAAATATTAAATGAGAAAAACAAGAAGATCAAAAATTGTTTCTTATTTCTCCTGAATGGAACGATCCATTGGAATAGAGATAACCTTTATTAGATTCTAGAAGTATTTATGAGATTATTAAAGAACGAGAGTAATAAAGCTAGTATGACTTGAAGAAGGAGTTACGAATTAATAATACACCTTGATGAGCAGTGAGACTGCGTGATTAAAATCGTCTATGTGATATAAAACTCTATTGTTGTTCTTCAAAAGATTCATTTCGAGGAAATCACATCTCTCTTAGATTTTATTATTTTTAGAGGAAAATAATCCAACCTCTAATCCTCCTTCAACTGCAACTTGTAAAGGTATCAAATTTGGGTAGATAAAAAGCCCTAACAAAAATAATAATAGGTCTAAAAATAAAGTAATCGGCTAATATCGCCAAGCAGATAATAATCAAGATAAGATAGCATCAGCTTGTTCTGGCTAAATGGTACAAGAACTTAAAAAGGATTTGAAGAAAGTTTACTACTCATAAATATATTATTTATAAAATATTTGAAGATTGAGGTTAGATAGATGTATTCACAGATCGGTGACCTAGAGATCGATCAAACCGAAGAACGTAGAATCTGACCAAAACCCCTTGGCAGAGCTTTATTGCAATCGGATGGTGTGCAATGTGAAAAAACACCCGTCCACGTGGCTAATTATTAGTTAGCATGGAATTAATATTAATATATATAATATTAACTAGCATGCAAAGAGCATAAATAAAAACCAAATAAAAATAATTTAATGTATTCAGGAAATAAGAGTTACCAGGCGCATGAATACCTAATAAAATTTGCATGCACCAATAGTAAAACGGCAGTTAATAGGCGGCAACTGTAGGCCGATTCAAAAATATTTATATATATTTATATAATTGTAGTAGATTTCGTGTAAAAATTTGTGTAATCTATGTTATCAATATGGCTCGAATGCAAAGAAATTATTAATCATATAATCTAAGCAATATCTTGGCATTTTTTGTAAGATCTATTTGAATTTAATGGCGGAGGATTGAGATATTTAAATTTTATGCTAATTTGAAAGTCGGAAAGAGGATCTGTAAAACTTGAGAAGGAAGAACCAGCACTCGCCAGCCAGATGCCACCATAAGAGGACCCCAAATATTTTAGAGCGAAGTACCTTATTAATAATTTTGTAAAAAGTTAAAGTTAAAGTAAATTATTTAATTTCTTAAAAGACTTCGTGATGCTATTGTGAAGCAGAAGTCATTTTTCATTTTTATTAAATTTATAAACCCCTGGAGGAGACGATTCCGGCTACCATATTCCGGACCGCATGGAGTTGGATCGACATCGGCGGCTTACAAGAAGATTTTCGACACGTGAGTGATTTAAATTTGAATTTAGTGATGGGCGCCCTAGTGCTTCGAAATAATCTGATGATCAAAGCTAGCTCGCCGAAAGGGTTATTATAAATTAAGAAATTAATAAGAGTAATACTTGCGCAAGTAAAAATTAGTATTAAAGGTATCTAATTGAAAGAAAAATATATAGATCAATATTTTAGAAATTTCTATTTAATCAAAGAAGTACGAAATCTAGGCTATCAACGTATGCATACAATATTTAATTTTTGCAATACAATTTGCGATAATTTATCATAGTTCTAATTCACTAGATGAATGGCTCTACCTATTCCGTCAGGTGCCGAATCTTACACCCTGAGATAAAAATATATATTCGATACAAATAAATCTACTAAATACTAGAGATTTTAATATATAGATATATTTGGATTATTAGTGGCTAATTTATCAAGCTGATCTTAGAGCACATATTATGATTGAATTATCCAAGCAGACAAGTATTAGCAAGTACATGTCACAGCTACATGCCAAAGATTGCATATGATTTCAAGATAAAGGCACATGGTAATGATTCGTGCCATAAATCTAGAATATAAAGTTAGCCTGTGATATTTTTATTGATTTCAAATATTGTTCTATTTTTATATTATATTTTTTATCGCTCTATATATATTTTTTGCCTCGACTGATCTTTGCATTATTTGTACAATATATGTGTAAAATTTCATGGTGTGCAATTTATTTTATATTCCTCATCTCTCTAGTATAAGTATCATTTATATATATATATATTATTATTATTGAATTACAAGAGTTATTGGAGAAGCCCATATCTAGGCCTATCAAGATTTTTTAAGACTGAATACTATTAGAAAACCACGCCCTAATTATATTAAATCTCATGCTTTACCGACTGATGCCAAGCAGGAGGCTAATCGTTATTTTATATAAAGAATAACGTGACATAAATACATGTCGCCCAACGTGGGGCTGATGATGAGAGCCAAGCTCATTGAATAATTACTTGAAATTAGGTCAATAACCATAGTGAAAATTATAGATAACTTATACGAGTTGTGAGGAAAACTGGCGAAGGAAAATTTGTATTACTTTTGGGGAAACAAGAGCTTTAAGTAGAGAGAAATTATATGTTTTAAAGAAAATTTTATATTATTAGTACTGTGAAAAATTACATGTTTATAGAGAGAGATTATATTTTATAAGCCTAAACTGCTATTACTTTCTAGTCAAAAATATATTAGGTGTTTAAGCCGGTTGGAAAATAAGTCGCAGCCTGTAAACTAGCCAAAAATAAATCAACAAAACATTGAGGGCGCTAGAGCATTGTAAAAAACTTAAGTATAAATACCTGGTTGTAAGAGTATCCAAACACATTACACATCACTGTTCACTGTAAGTCCCGGTTGTGTCTCTTTTTTAAGCATTTTCGCTTATCATTTTTATCACTGTTTAATTAGCATTTATCATATTTGACATAATGAATCACACTCCCGCAAACTCTGAAGTTTCATATATGTACGGCGGTTGCACAGATCCCACTTTGTCGACTCCGAGCACATCAAACCCCACCACGGTAGATGCCAATACGCCACGAGAAAGGGAACCAGGAAGCGTCGGGTCGATAATTTTCGATCCACCAGGTCTGCAACCTCTATCCTCCACTCGAATCGACGCCGCTGACACACCATTGAATCAACGGATAGTAGAGATCAATTTGAAGGGGGCGAGGAGCAGTCTGCAGAACCCGCATCGCCGGAGGCCGAGTCACACCTGGGCAAACAGAGTATGTTTTCAACCACAGAACTAGATCCGCTTCAAAAGGTAATAATGGAACAAACGAGTAGCACTTTCAACATTATGTTACAAAAAACAATGGATAGTATGATGCAGGAGATTAAAAAAGAGATTGCTACAGTAAAAGAGGAAAATAAACAGACAGTGGAACAGGGTATGAAAGAGACCACAGGCGCTATAAAATCAGTAGAACAACGGTTGGATAATATTGAAACTAAAGTAGAGAGTCATAGGGAAGAGTTAAAAGCAATGATAACCCTACAAAAAGAAAGTCAAGATAAAGTTACGGCAGGATTATCGGAAAGGTTAGATACGGTTACATGTGAACTCAATGAAAGGATAGACAACTTAAATACACAAATCACTACACCTATTCAGGATATAACAAATAACATTAAGGCCGATTGCCACCAAGAAATCCACAAACAAATTACCGTTGCCAATCAAAACTTAACAACTACAGTTGACAAAAATATTAACAATATTAAAGAAATACAAAACAAACAGATTAATATGTCCACAAAAATGAACCAACTGCAAGGTAGCATCAATCAAAACACTGAAACCTGTAAAGCTTTAAATGGAACTCTACTAATTCAGAAATCCACTCTGACTCAACTAAATCAAGAAATAAACGCAAATAAAATTACACATAATAGTCAATGGCAGATAACACAGGAAAAAATAATAGCATTGGAAAATCATATTCAACAACAACCTCAAGGAATTCAAACAGACAACCTCAACGTACATAGTATATTACAAGGACTAGGAAATTTGATAACACTGATCGCCATTTGCAACCTCAACCATTCATTGATCAGATAAAATTAGTACAAACTCTTGCACCTACCTCTTGGAATTTTTGGCGTCTCCGTTTGACTAATTTATTGATTGGCGAACCCCTGATGTTTTTTCGGAGTAGAGCCCATGAGTTTACATCATTGGATGAGTTTGTCGCTGTCTTCCTGGAACAGTATTGGAGCAGAAGTAAACAGTTGGACGTGCTAGCGGACATCATATCATGCGATTTCAACCCTAAATTAGACGGTGCATGTACCACTTTCGTCACTGCCCTACAGTTTAAAAATTCTCAATTGAGCGAGCCCATTAATGAATCGGCGTTAGCAAGCATTATTTTAAAGAAGCTACCGTATCAAGTTAGAATGGCACTCGCCACACAACCCATTACTGATTGCAAGCAGCTAATTAATCATTTATATGGCATACAGTCTGCAATGGCAATATCAACCCACCGCTCAGACCAGAGATACGCATCAAATCAGCATAATTCAAAATTTAATCCGCATAACAGCCAAAATTATGAACCGGTATCATATGATCGCTACCGATCTGCTCCCAATTTGAACGCCGCTATGAGCACAGGCAAAATGGTAATTGGAATAATGAAAAATTTCAAAATCGTACAACCAACCACTATGCCCAGCAGAGCAATCGTAGGAATCACTATGATGGCCGTGATCGATTAAACTCACATAATAATAATACACAAAACAGTTACAACAGAAATTATAAACCACCACCTCAACAAGTAAGTACAAACTATACACTAGCACATGCAATAGGTTTGAATCAACAAAAAACCCGGAACCCAACACCCAACGACCCGCCACCAGATACACGAAAACTACAGCAATTAAGAAATCAAGGAAAACAACACTATCAAGCCAATTACTAACCTTCCTTAATAAATTTAATATTGGTATAGGACCTCGTGGCAACAATCCAATATTTTAATTCCTTCCAGCCGTTAGAAGCCTGCAATAAGGAAAAGAACAATTTTTAAATATGTAATTAAATTATATACATCAGATAAAAAAGGACACAAGCGGGGATAATAAAATTAAAATTTGTTAATTACCTTTTTAAGAGAAAAAATTAAGCAGTTAGGTTAATAGTTATGAAACTCGACAGCGAATTCTGTAGAACCAGTGACCAGCTGGCCAAAGCCACCCAAATCAAACGAATGTAATGTCTGTTGAACATATGTTTATAAAAAGAAATACTGTACCCAAAAAGTTATTTATTATTGTTAGTTATTATATTTATTAATGTCGATATTTATTTATATGTTTTTATATTTATTACTTTTAATTATGCCACGTTTGTTACCTGAAAAGATTTAAAGTGAATACCAATTACCAAAACCAAAGAGCCATTAGCAAAAGAAAGTATTGTACCTGATGTATAGAAAATTATTTATATTAAGACCTAAGAAATACTATAAGATATAAGCCCAGAAGTTTATGAATCGAAATTATTGTCTAAAAGGAATCATTTATGAGAATTATGAAATGTGTGTAGTTAAGTTGGCAGCCCTGCAAGCGGCGAATTCAAAAATTACTGTGTTGTAAATGGTGTCAGGAGGAGTGCGTTTAGAAGTTTATATTTATGATATTTTTATGTGTGTTGAGGAGGAGAATTTGTTATTGTTTTTGATAAAGGTATAAAGGAGATGCAGCAAATATGACTGCGAAATGTGATAGAAGTAGGAGAGTATAATTTATAAATAAAGTATAGTGTATATCAGTGTATTTGAAGGGTGGGTTTTCATTAAAAACATTGTGATTCTCAATATTTTGAATTCAAACCCAGGGGCGTGTGTAAAGGTATCAAATTTGGGTAGATAAAAAGCCCTAACAAAATAATAATAGGTCTAAAAATAAAGTAATCGGCTAATATCGCCAAGCAGATAATAATCAAGATAAGATAGCATCAGCTTGTTCTGGCTAAATGGTACAAGAACTTAAAAGGATTTGAAGAAAGTTTACTACTCATAAATATATTATTTATAAAATATTGAAGATTGAGGTTAGATAGATGTATTCACAGATCGGTGACCTAGAGATCGATCAAACCGAAGAACGTAGAATCTGACCAAAACCCCTTGGCAGAGCTTTATTGCAATCGGATGGTGTGCAATGTGAAAAAACACCCGTCCACGTGGCTAATTATTAGTTAGCATGGAATTAATATTAATATATATAATATTAACTAGCATGCAAAGAGCATAAATAAAAAACCAAATAAAAATAATTTAATGTATTCAGGAAATAAGAGTTACCAGGCGCATGAATACCTAATAAAATTTGCATGCACCAATAGTAAAACGGCAGTTAATAGGCGGCAACTGTAGGCCGATTCAAAAATATTTATATATATTTATATAATTGTAGTAGATTTCGTGTAAAAATTTGTGTAATCTATGTTATCAATATGGCTCGAATGCAAAGAAATTATTAATCATATAATCTAAGCAATATCTTGGCATTTTTTGTAAGATCTATTTGAATTTAATGGCGGAGGATTGAGATATTTAAATTTTATGCTAATTTGAAAGTCGGAAAGAGGATCTGTAAAACTTGAGAAGGAAGAACCAGCACTCGCCAGCCAACTCGCCAGCCAGATGCCACCATAAGAGGACCCCAAATATTTTAGAGCGAAGTACCTTATTAATAATTTTGTAAAAAGTTAAAGTTAAAGTAAATTATTTAATTTCTTAAAAGACTTCGTGATGCTATTGTGAAGCAGAAGTCATTTTTCATTTTTATTAATTTATAAACCCCTGGAGGAGACGATTCCGGCTACCATATTCCCGGACCGCATGGAGTTGGATCGACATCGGCGGCTTACAAGAAGATTTTCTTCAAAGTTATTATATTTATAATGTCGATATTTATTTATATGTTTTTATATTTATTACTTTTAATTATGCCACGTTTGTTACCTGAAAAGATTTAAGTGAATACCAATTACCAAAACCAAAGAGCCATTAGCAAAAGAAAGTATTGTACCTGATGTATAGAAAATTATTTATATTAAGACCTAAGAAATACTATAAGATATAAGCCCAGAAGTTTATGAATCGAAATTATTGTCTAAAAGGAATCATTTATGAGAATTATGAAATGTGTGTAGTTAAGTTGGCAGCCCTGCAAGCGGCGAATTCAAAAATTACTGTGTTGTAAATGGTGTCAGGAGGAGTGCGTTTAGAAGTTTATATTTATGATATTTTTATGTGTGTTGAGGAGGAGAATTTGTTATTGTTTTTGATAAAGGTATAAAGGAGATGCAGCAAATATGACTGCGAAATGTGATAGAAGTAGGAGAGTATAATTTATAAATAAAGTATAGTGTATATCAGTGTATTTGAAGGGTGGTTTTCATTAAAAACATTGTGATTCTCAAATATTTTGAATTCAAACCCAGGGGCGTGTGTAAAGGTATCAAATTTGGGTAGATAAAAAGCCCTAACAAAATAATAATAGGTCTAAAAATAAAGTAATCGGCTAATATCGCCAAGCAGATAATAATCAAGATAAGATAGCATCAGCTTGTTCTGGCTAAATGGTACAAGAACTTAAAAAGGATTTGAAGAAAGTTTACTACTCATAAATATATTATTTATAAAATATTTGAAGATTGAGGTTAGATAGATGTATTCACAGATCGGTGACCTAGAGATCGATCAAACCGAAGAACGTAGAATCTGACCAAAACCCCTTGGCAGAGCTTTATTGCAATCGGATGGTGTGCAATGTGAAAAAACACCCGTCCACGTGGCTAATTATTAGTTAGCATGGAATTAATATTAATATATATAATATTAACTAGCATGCAAAGAGCATAAATAAAAAACCAAATAAAAATAATTTAATGTATTCAGGAAATAAGAGTTACCAGGCGCATGAATACCTAATAAAATTGCATGCACCAATAGTAAAACGGCAGTTAATAGGCGGCAACTGTAGGCCGATTCAAAAATATTTATATATATTTATATAATTGTAGTAGATTTCGTGTAAAAATTTGTGTAATCTATGTTATCAATATGGCTCGAATGCAAAGAAATTATTAATCATATAATCTAAGCAATATCTTGGCATTTTTTGTAAGATCTATTTGAATTTAATGGCGGAGGATTGAGATATTTAAATTTTATGCTAATTTGAAAGTCGGAAAGAGGATCTGTAAAACTTGAGAAGGAAGAACCAGCACTCGCCAGCCAACTCGCCAGCCAGATGCCACCATAAGAGGACCCCAAATATTTTAGAGCGAAGTACCTTATTAATAATTTTGTAAAAAATTAAAGTTAAAGTAAATTATTTAATTTCTTAAAAGACTTCGTGATGCTATGTGAAGCAGAAGTCATTTTTCATTTTTATTAAATTTATAAACCCCTGGAGGAGACGATTCCGGCTACCATATTCCCGGACCGCATGGAGTTGGATCGACATCGGCGGCTTACAAGAAGATTTTCGACACGTGAGTGATTTAAATTTGAATTTAGTGATGGGCGCCCTAGTGCTTCGAAATAATCTGATGATCAAAGCTAGCTCGCCGAAAGGGTTATTATAAATTAAGAAATTAATAAGAGTAATACTTGCGCAAGTAAAAATTAGTATTAAAGGTATCTAATTGAAAGAAAAATATATAGATCAATATTTTAGAAATTTCTATTTAATCAAAGAAGTACGAAATCTAGGCTATCAAACGTATGCATCAATATTCAATGTTTGCAATACAATTTGCGATAATTTATCATAGTTCTAATTCACTAGAGAGAGAGAGAGAGAGAGAGAGAGAGAGAGAGAGAGAGAGAGAGAGAGAGAGAGAGAGAGAGAGAGAGAGGAAAATATTAAATGAGAAAAACAAGAAGATCAAAATTGTTTCTTATTTCTCCTGAATGGAACGATCCATTGGAATAGAGAGAACCTCTATTAGATTCTAGAAGTATTTATGAGATTATTAAAGAACGAGAGTAATAAAGCTAGTATGACTTGAAGAAGGAGTTACGAATTAATAATACACCTTGATGAGCAGTGAGACTGCGTGATTAAAATCGTCTATGTGATATAAAACTCTATTGTTGTTCTTCAAAAGATTCATTTCGAGGAAATCACATCTCTCTTAGATTTTATTATTTTTAGATGAAAATAATCCAACCTGTAATCCTTCTTCAACTGCAACTTTTAATCCTTTTTTCTTCCGGTCAACGACAAACTCACTGAACTTCTCAGACCTGAGAAAAACTTTAAACGCAGATCCGATTGCAGAACTTTCTACACGATCTCAAGTAATAATTATTTGGCGAAATTCATCACTGCTCTGTTTTTGGCACGGACCATACCATTGGGTGCCAAGCCTCACCAAATGTTATTGAGGTCCTCAGTTGAGGTTAGGCATTCCTCATTTTTCAAAAGCTTAGCAATTGATTCTTTAAAATATTTTTTGCTTTATTATCGGAATTCGAAATTTCTACAAAAAATTCTACTGTGAAATTGTTCACAGAATGTGAAGATTAACACTCGTATAATGCAAAGATTGTCGATCTACGAGTCTCTTCGCAAATTTTCCAAGGTGAAAACTATGTTTCACAGAGAAGCATGGAATAACTCCAATAGAATATTGCCGATCTAAAAATATTCAATTCGTTACAAGGATTTTACATTGTGTATTTTCCCCGAACTTATTACGTTATGAGAAATTGTGCCACAATCATGATGTAAATAAAAGTTTAATATTCATCTGCATCATATTATCAAAGATTCAATCAACAACTCTAAAGACCATTCAAAGTAATTTTATTTATTTGTTTAATTGACAATCACAAATCATAATTATAATTTATAATATTATTGGGAGGAGACAACAGGCTTAGCCCAAAACTGTCTTCGTAATTTTCATTGGTATTTGCGTAGTTAAAAACTAAATCTATGACGGATTACCGATTCATAAATTTGGAATCATGAAATCATCACGAAAAATCATTTGGCAGAATGAAATTATTTTGAATCCTACGCATTGAATTATGATCCGTAGAATTATGTATCCGTAGATACACATTTTAATGAGACGAATGCTCAATCTTCTATTTTATTAAATGGTGATTCCGTCAAGTCATAACACTCTCACACTATTCAAAAGAATGCGAGCACATTCAATTCTGATATCAATGTCATTTCTCCTGAATCAATACTGCATTCACTTACATTCCTCCAATGGAGGAGCACTACAGTGCAGTATTCAAACTGTCAATATTTGTTCGTAATTTCAAGCGGATCCAAGCATTATCAATTCCACAGGGAATCATACCTGTCTAGAGAATAAAAATGTATGTATTGAAAGTACAGTATCCTAATGTAAATTCTTGTATTGAAGTACCTGTATGGAGAATATAACACGTATGTATTGGAAGTAGCTGGATGTATTATTTGAGGATATCTACGAGATTGCTAAGCTGCAGTATGACATGGAATTGTAAATACGATAAATGTACTTTATAATTGAATTATAAAAATAAAACTTGTGATCGACATTCAAATCAATAACAATAATTATTTATGAGAATTCTTCTAAATTTGTCACAACAGTATTATGTAAAAATTGTTTCTCGTTTACTGTCGTGTAAAATTAATTGGAACATTCGAAAATTACCGAATAAAATCAAAATCTGAAGATTGTTTTTATATTTACAAGGCAAGGATAAATGTTAAGGAAAATCCTAGTTTTTACTCTACCTCGCTAAATAAGTGATTATGACGATGTAAGAATTTTCATCTATCTATAGGAGAACTTGTATAATTATACTAATGTATTTCAATTTGTATATTTCGAAATATCTTACCTCATCACCTCCAATACTACATTTCAAAGAAAGTTGTTCATTTCAGTCCTCGTCATTCCAATCTTTTCAATGGTAGCTCATACATGTTGAAGCAATTGATACATTGGTGTAACACTGAATCATACGGGTACAACTGGAAGCTATTTCAACATTTCAAGTCATTTTCAGATTCTGAACGGAGTGTCTTGGCATAGTTTACCGTCTGACAATTCAATGATAGAGAAACTTTGATTAAGTTCCAGGAGCGAAGAATAAGTTTGCTCACCCCAAGAACTAGGATTGAGATGATACCAGTTCTTGTTGAGGAATTATAACAAACTGGGAAATTTTGACAAATGAAGAAAATTTCAAGAACTCATTCCATTATTCTTAAGGAAAAGTCGGGAAATTACAAGGAAATTTAAAAGGATGTGATTTTCTTCAAGCGTTTCTTTCCCGGAGATTCTTTTTACTTGGATATCGCGAAAAAGACAACAGGCAACCTCTAGGGGTTATGATTCTTGAATATATCATACGAAACGAATAATACTAGATCTCAAGGGGAAATTGAAAACAGAAGCTCGAGAAAAACAATTTTAATTTCCTTTGTTTAATCTGGGTATTTGAGAAGGAGACTGCGAGGTCGATTCATAGTATTGTGAATTTATCTTCTTTATTAAATCACGATTTCGGAGGATAGCGTTTCTTATCGGAATAAATTCATTCACTCTTCTCACCAAGCTGAATAATAGAAAACTTATACTCATAATTTCTCAGTTTTATAATTTCAAGTTTCATTTCAGCAATATCTCTGAATTGACGATTCTACTTGGATAAAATAAATCTTGAAAGGGCAACTTCTTGAATTGTAGTTCAATCCAACGTAAAACATATTTATTATTCTATTAGAAAATATTACCCTGAACCCAAACGACCACTGAAAGGGTTCATTGGAAAAACAAAGAAATTAATTTAAACCTGTTGTAAAGTTTTTTGAAGAACTTCCGAAAAAAAGAAAATCAATGAAAGTAGTTCCTACCAACAATGGTAATGAGCAACCATACAAATTCGCGAATGGGAACAAATCAATTGACTCATTTCATACAGTACAAATACTAAATATGAATTATGATAATTGATACTACTCATTGCGTCTATCAGACATGGTAAGATCCATTGAATTCCAGGACAGATCGAATGATTAGCACGATGATTATAGAATTCATCTATTGCCAGAAAAATAGTTTACAACAAAAACAGAATCATTATAAACTAAATTAACGTTATTTTTTCATAGGGGAGATGGTATAAGATGGCGTATTTTTTACGGTGCTCCTTTGAAAAATTCTAAATGAATTCTAGTATAATATAGAGATATCTAATATGAATTCATGTAATAAATGCGTGGAACTGGATTAGAAGCAGAAAAAGGCTAATTTAAATTCAATTTGTACAAAAACTTCCTATTGCCAATGCTGAAAGTGAATCTCACCACCACAGTTGCTCATTTCTATAGGGGCATAAGATGCTGAGTAACTTCTATGCAGCCCAAGCTTCTCCTTGACGGAATGAACAGTGTGACCTAAAATAGGAGGTTATTCTGGTGTGTGGTAAGACTCACTCCAATTGGTCAGCATTGATTCATTGAGGATCATCGATGCTATATAGATATAATACTTAATGCTGTCAGTTTGAAGAACCTAACTATAGGAAGGTGACGTTTATGTAGGGTGCAATCACTGATCACTGATCCTATCGTCATGGTCATTGGGCAATCATCCTTAGTCTTGGACGATCACTGCAATCTAGGGAAATTGGGCGGATGAGACAGGACCAGATTCAAGGAATTTCGGACAGTAATCAGTAGGCATGCAATCAACGTATGGACCATAACAGATTGGAGATTGCAGCATGAACAGAATCATTGTCCACACTGATCCAAGATATTGAGATTCCTAGAGGGTTTGTTGACTGAGAACCGGGAATAGTGGAATATACAGTATCCACCAATGTACCTAGAATGCATGTCTGAATGCACCTTGGTATCCACTGATGATAACGAGCTGGCTTGAATAGCTGTGAATACTGTCTCAAGTGAGATTCACGTTTTAAAGTCAATAGAGACCATAGGAAGGCTTAGTTGTCACATTTATTTTTCTACCGCCTCCTATAGTAGATAGCTGTGAATCAAGTCATTTTCGTATTTATTTACTATTTCATCACATTACATCATAATATTGGGAATACTCCCATTTGATAGGTGATTTGTTAAATAATTTCATCCTTAGAACTAAGTAAGATTTCTAACAGGGAAAAAAACAGTAACAGTATATAAAAAATTATATAACAAAGTGTATCCTATATTAGGTCTATCATTATTCTTAGTCCTAAGAATAGAGCAAATGTGAGCATTTTAATTTGTGTCATTGAGTGCAGAGTTTATGGTTAATTGAATTCTGCCACCGAGTAGTACGCTTTATCAACTAAGATTCTTTCACAGATTTCTTGAAGAGCTTTAGAGATTAGATTTATCGAATGGTCTCAGGTGATTTATTATATAATCTTAATCCTGAATAAGAGGGATTCTTCTCATATGTCGCATGTCTATGGACTGGATACAACAGCAAATGCTGATTGCGTGTGGAGTAATTATGTCTCTCTGTGCAAAATTGAAATTTATTGATATTACTCTTGATGAAAATTAATAACTGATAAAGTTATACATGTAGATTGCAGGCAAGGTGCGAATCTGAGAATTTTGAAAAACAGACTTGCATGAGTCTCTTTGTCTCAACCCGAAAATCACTCTAATAATCTTTTTTTGCATTAAAAATACCTTAGAACTGTCTGTTGAATTACCCCAGAAGATATTTCCATAGCATAGATGGGAATAGACATAGGATATTCAATTCAAATTCAATTCAAAAAAGTTATTTATTTCACAAGTCTTACAAGCAATCAAAGTGGTAGCCTACATCATAAAATAATAATACACTTTTACAATAAAAATAAGACAATGTTAGCACCACAGAAATGACAGCGATATACAAATATATATTAAGAAATATTTACTCTCGCAGAGGCATTACTGCCTGTGTGCGAGAATGAGAAAAGAGGCATATTATGCCTGTGATGAGGGTGTTTCTGTTCCCCGAATGAGACAATTTTAGAATCATAAAGTATGCACGGTTCAACTTGGAGGTGAGACTCTGTATGTGTTCCTTCCAAGTCAAATGCTCATCTATTGTAACTCCCAAGAATTTTATTAATTTCGCTGGTTTCAGTTTTACTGTCAGTTAATGAAAGAGGAATTCTGTTGTCTGTTGATCTGTAGCTACGTATATTATGTAATTCTAATATTAATAGTTGATTCTTGTTAGTAATAGTCAATTCTATCTCAAATATATCACAATCACCAAGAAAATGAATCTTTTCATGATGTAGTGATACATTTTCAAAATTGAGATCAATATTTCGTAGCTAAATTTCTACAAAGCTTATAAGATTCGCGGCAATTTGGCAACGGTACAGGGTTAGAAAGTATAGAGATAGAGCTATCTGCCATATCCAATGACAGGAAAGGATAATGAATTAATGGTGATCAAATATAGACATATCTCATAAATAAGGACATAACCTCACTACAATATTGAGATGTTATTATCGATAAAGCAGGAATATGATATGAAGCATAGATAGGTATATGGGAATTAATAAAAACAGTATAAGAACTTGTACTAGCCTTTATTATTAAAAAAAAAAAATAAACTTTTATTAAACTTCTAATAATAAAGGGTACTACAAGCTTTTATATTGTTTTTATTAATTTGTACATAAGTAGTCCATATAAGTGAAGTGTTTTTATAGGTATATAAATATTTATGAGGTACTTGTATACGTATACTATGGAATATATCTGTAATAGTTTCTAGTTTGTGATTTAAATGGTTATTGATTTTGAAATTTTAAATTATTCATGACATTTGTAAATGGTGAAGCAGTTACGACATGCAACAAAAGTGTTCACTTCTTTACAGGAGTGACCAGAAGTTATTTATTTATTTTTATATTTATTTATTGGATACAGTAAACAATACAGAAGTCAGAAAAGATGAAAACAAGCTATTGCTCAAAACTTCTTCAATTTCCTAATTTTGTCTTATATTGTCCAAATATTACGTGTAGGTTATGTCCATTTCAATTTATACACTAAATCATCAATCTGAATCTAGTCCAGTCAATATAGACATTGTGGAGCGGTATTTGAAGGCTTCACACATGTAGAGTGAATCTTGTACTGAGTCAATGGTGTAGCGGCTATAAATTTTGCAATGGCGTGTGAGGACGCTGAGTGAACACCAGACTGGTTGACTCACTACAAGACTCAATACAATTGTCGGAATCGCGGGAGGCCTAAACGCTCGCTCACCCTTGATTCCTCTAATGACAAATTGTATAATGATGAAATTTTTAATAAGCAGTGTAGCGATCGCTAAACACTGAATACGGATACCTTAAAATTATTACCTGTGAAGAATGAGCATACAAAATCATACAGGTCGAGCAAAAATCCCGATGTAGATAATTTACGGGACTGCGTCTCTAATAAGTTCTGAAGGATTAAAATACGGTATTTGGACCAAATATCGTTCAGAATATACTTCGAGAACAGAGTCTTGTCGGACTTTAAGCTCTATTGTAGGAATTTATATGATCTATGGCTGCATCTGCTGTACAATTGATGTGTTCGCTCCAAAGTCGAGGTAGGTAACAGATAAAAGCTGATATATGAGCAGGTAAGGACAAAGAATAAATATCTCGATCTGACCCCGCTCGCTACATCCACTTAGACCTGTTCCAATATCCAGCTCAATTCAATTATTCCAATGATCGTATTCGATCGGTTCTTGATGATATAGAACGTATCAGACACAATAATTGACAGGCTCAAGAAATAATCGAACTCAGAAAGCGAATTAACAAAACTGAAATATATTACAATAAAATATGTAATCATACAGTGCAGGTTCAGAATTTGATTTACAGGTTGATAATAATTTAGCATTAACAGAATAGTTAAAAATTTTCTTGTGCTTGCATGATACCATGCGTGATTCAACAGAATTTTACAATTGATAAAATTGAACAGTTTGGAAAAATAGTGAAAAAATGAATTATAAAATATTTTTAAAAATGCTCGGGGTCGTGGTTCAGGCAGCGGAGGATAGTTAATCAACTACAAATTCTTATAAATTAAATATGAATAAATTCTAGGCTCTTAAATGCTAAAGCGCTTGTCGGCGTGGCCAATAATTTAACGAAGAAAAAATTTATGTTTCTGCACTGAAATATTTTTCGAAGCGTAGATTGGGGCCCCTTTTAAAACTTATAACTCACGTGAATTTCCTTGGCGGTCGTGGTTTTCTTCTTTAGATCAAAAATCGTTTGATCGGCGGCAATCCAGGCTTCAATTTCAGCACGTGGGGAATTTTAATTTAATATTTCCTTCACCAAATTAATTATGGGATAATTTACTTTAAACTTCTAATTTATCGATTGATGAAAACAGAAATTTACAATAACAAATAAATTGGCCTAAAATATCGGCTCACAAATAGAACATTAAAATCGAACAAGAAATTTTCACAAATAGGTCTTGGTAACTATAAAAAGAGATCTGCACGGTGAGGATTTCAAAAGGGAAGTGCTGTCTTTTCTCTAAGCTTCTTGGCTAGACCTTGCTTCTCAGAATCTCGATGTAATAATTTGCATAAAAATTTGCCATTGGTAGAACGCTTGTGACGTAAACATGACGTCAGTGGCAAGCAGTAGAATACAATTCCTTTAATTACAATAATAATTTAATTTATGTAATTCTTAAAACTGCTTAATCTTCTGGACATAGTTCCTCTCATACAATGTACATGTGCTAGCGTAAATGATAAGGCAGGGTTGTTGTCTGATAATAGATTAACATGTGTTGCTTTCAAATGATCACCTTCTTGGTGCTATTTCTATGCACTATGATTGGCTTAGGCCTGCCAAAGAGATTTAATTACCATGTGGTTCAGTTGAATTAAATCGTTAATGAATTAATATTCTTGTACAATTTTTATTAGGTTTGAGACTGTTATAATTAATTTCTGCCGTTTTATCAATAATATAATTTCATGCTATGACCTATTTAGTTACAATAAGACCTGACATATAATATAATTTCTTAAATAATAAATAATTTCAACGATAATACATACATTTTATTTTTTTTTTTATTTGAAATTCTTGGTCCTTTATTGATAGTTTTAATTTTTAGAGATGGTATTATATCTTACGTGAAGCCAGCATGACATTTGACAATACTTTGAATCAGTCAGCTGCGTTCGAACTGTTTTAAAACATCTGATCGATAGTAAATAAAGTGTAACCTCAAAATCAGTGAGCGATTCATAAACAATTTGTGTTTTATTTGCAAAATAATTATAATTTGATTGAATAATTTTCTAGAAAATATTCAGTACAGAACGGTACTCTTATCTAATACACAGTTACTGATAAGTAAGTGTTATCGCTCGGTCGCTAACTATTCCTTTAGCAAATTCTTTCATTTTAAAAGGTAATCACAATTTTTCTCTCTTTTCATGAGGTCTATTTGAAAGATTCATCACAACATAAAAAAGGGGTTGTGCTTGCAATTCATATTGTAGTTCTGATTTTCTAATATATTATTTGGGTACATAAGAGAAGTCCAGAACCAATTTCTTCGAGCAAAATTTCCTTGTACTAGATACAGGGGTGGCCCAAAAAACTCGTATTTTCGGCTCATTTTCCAGTTTTCAGCTATTTCTGCCAAATCTCGTAATCGGACAAAAAAATTTGCTCCAGCCATTTTTTCAGATTATAAAATTCTGAATAAAATGAGATCTCGGAACTTTCTATCTCCAATGAGTACTGAGTTATGATTTTTCAAAAATGAGTGAAATTTGAAGAAGAAATAAATTTTGATGAATCTTAGTTTTTGATCAACAATATCTTCCGATTGTTACCATTTAGATGTATAATTCAAAATCCCTCTGGGCGTATTTTTGTGCTCTACAATCTGAGATCAGGTAGAGCGCTCCATCTCATACAGATTTCCTGATACAACTGACAACAATGCTCCTTGTATTGTGAAAAACACCTAATATTAAGCTTCATCCATCATCACCAACTACATTGTCCTCACATTGATATTTCGCACAATGACATAAAATCATGATATTCACCGGTTCATATGAGAATCACCGGTTGGATGCACTTCATTTCAGCATTTCCTAGTGGAGAGGCGCGCTTATGGACACCTCAAGGATCAAAATTTCAAACACTTATAACTTTTGACACAATGCTCAGATTTCATCGTACTATACTTCATTCTTCTCGGCTCGTCAAGGCGGTTCAAAATCATCCATCATAAGTCAAATTCGGTCGAAAAATGGAAAATTTATTGTTTAGTGTACTTAAGCCCATATTCCTATACACAAAAAATGGCCAATTTCTATATTCAAAGCTATGTATCTCGGTAACCCCTTATTAGGAAAATCATTACTTGATCTTGAAATGTACAATAGAATTTTCTCTTTCATCTGCTGTGAACGATTTATGAAGAAAGATGTTCGTAAAGTGTGATTTGATTGTTGAAAAAAATTCGGAAATTGTAGATATTTCTCTCATATCAACGGTTTTGGCAGTTCTATGATAGGGAAAAGTAATTCAAGATGTATTTTTGTCCGATTACGAGATTTGGCAGAAATAGCTGATAACTGGAAAATGAGCCGAAAATACGAGGTTTTTCGAAGTTTTGGGCCATCCTGTATTTAGCACAAGGAAATTTTGCATGAAGAAATTGGTTCTGGACCTCTCTTATGTGCCCAAATAATATAATAAAAAATCAGAACTACAATATAAATTGCATGCACCAATGTATAGTGACTGGACTAATATACAAATCACGTAATTAAATCTATTGAAAGATAATAGTTACATTTTGGATAGAAAGCTCTAGAGTATGGTATACATAACATTCATCACGGTTCCAGAGAAATTATACCTGAATTTCAAAGCAATATTGAAAATGTATCTGCGCCAAGCCTCTATTAAATAGTATCGAGATAGTTCAGTTATGGGAGCAAAACAACTGAATATTAATGTGTACTAGGTATGTAATTAATTTATAGAATAGCCTGGCCACGAATATCCGTTCTATTCTGAGTATTTTGATTAGCTTATGAGCTTGTTTGTTGAGTAAGATTCCAGTCATGCTCTCTTAATTAAAAGGGATATTTCTGCCTGTGGTATGGCAGCATTCTAATGACGATTCAGAGTTATTTCAGTAAATAGTACTGTCCAAGAATTCCATGGATAGAGTAAAGATCGCACATGATATAAAAAATCCTGATAGAATCTTCATCTCTATGGAGAGGTTAGTAAAACCAATTAATTTTCAGCCAATAGACAGCATTGAGGGAAACTTTTTCGATTCGAATAGAATAGCATCGGCAAAGAGTGCAAAAACAATATTTATGAGCAGAAGCTTGCCATTCTGATGGTGCGCGCGCATGTTTCTAGATTCACTGAAAACTGTCAGCATTCGTTATGAATAACTTCAAAGCTTCCAATTCAACTAACGCTGACAGTTTGAAATGAATCTCACTATACCCGGCTAATTGTTTCAAAGTGTTTTCACGACTTGGGAGGCGTTGGAAGAACGTTCCACTGAAATAATTTCCGAAAATCAATTAAAAGCCAACGATTTAGGAGCTCGCTTATAAATTCACGTCATCAGAGGATGCTGGCCTGAATAATGAATAGGAAGCATCTCGATAATTTCCTGGTTTGAACAAGATTGGCAGTCTACAAGGCACTTTCACTATCATTTTTCGAAATTGATCATTCCAGTGACGCAGAAAATTTTGTTCACGTTTTTGTGTCGATATAAGAATACGGTAATTTATTAACTTGGAAGAAACAGATGGGAGAAAGGATATTAGCCTTGGTGTATGATTCATTTTCATTGAATACCATCGAAAGAATTATTTATGTCTTGTCTCTTAAAAGGATGGAATATGAGCATGATAAATTATTACTCGAACACCGACCACATAGATAAATCATTGAATACATCCTGAATTGTAATGGGAAACTACTGTAATACATCACAACGATTCGAAAACTCAGCACTATTTTCAGCGAAGAACTTCAATTAAGAACTGTATATGCAATCTATATTGAAAATGTATCTCCCTAGTGCGTTTTCTGATGAAAATTATGAAACAAATGATGAGGAACTTATTCAGTTCGAATTATGAACAGACAAATAATTCATTTTCCATTGGCTCTACAAATATATCTTTATTATAGATCTCCAAATAGATCTTTATTGATTCTACAATTATTCATGATCTCCGTTATTCTAATTCGCAATGTATCTATGAACGTATTTCTGAAACATATTCTTAAGATTTTCTCAATCTTGATTCATTTGCATTGCTTTTCGAGGACTGATAAATTCAACTAAAACAAATTCAAGATGAATAAGCCTTTCAAGATGAATAAGCCTTTCAAGATGAAAATGTTTCATTTTGGCAAGACAAATTTTACCAGATCTGAGATGTGATATCATATCCCGGATTATTTGAATAGGTTATCATCGCATCTAAATTAATTAAAATACCAGGAACGTATTTACAATTATCATTATAGGGTGGTGGTTGAGGCGGAAATAGATATCACAGTATTATTTGTGACAGTGCTCTTCAAATGGTAGTGTGAGATGTTTGATATACAAATTTTACAATTTACAACACCTCTTATTATCTTCTCAGGTGTAAATTAAGTGAAAAAGGAATAGCAAAATATATAAGTAATGCAATTTTATGTTTAAAATATCATATTGTCATTAATCAGAGCAGTTTGAACCAATCAATGTTCATTCTTGGATCAAGGATGTTCAATAAGCACTGACTGGAATATTTATATACGAGATGGAAGAGAAAGGGACAGTGCAAAAAAAAAGAATATAAAGGGAGACTGAAAAAAAGAGAATAAGAAAGAGTAAGAGAAGAAGGATTAAGTAAAATATTATTTAAGAGTAATCATGTGATACAAGCTTAAACAAATATGTATTATTTATTCATATCAGTTACTTGTCACACACATAATCATACTATTATTTATTCACTAATACTGATGTGTCTTTAATAGAAATGAGAGACTCAGCCACTTCGATGACATGCACCACTGACCACAGTCCACGAGTTAGTTTCCCACTCTCCAATAAATCTCCTTTTCTCCTCCCCTCTCCCATCTTCGACAACCCCTCAACCCTCCCTCACCGCACTTTCCACTCCAACTCCAACAATCGACTCTCATTCCCAAAGGACAAAGCAGCCAGATCTCATATGGCTTCCGTTTTCAACTACAATACTGACCAACAAGCTCTCAACACAATACTGTGTAGATGACTACTATTCAGTGGGATCAGATGATCTCAAATTACAAGCACGAATTGGTTGAAAATGATGATGCGAATCTGAGATGTGCACGTTGATGATGATGATGATGATACAAATAAAAATGACATTCTCATTCAAAAAAATACAATGGTCATCAAATTGTAGCCGTAGATGATACTCGTATATCGGAAATAACCAAAAACTGACCTAGAATACAAAGTAAAGCAAGCGATAAAGCTAGAAAGGAAACGAAAAGCGCAATATATCGAGTTGTATATTTGTGGATATATTTTTATTGCCTTTGGTAAGATTCACATTGATCTGTCAGCATTCCTTATGAGTGAAATTAATGCTCGTCACTCAACCAATGCTGACAGTTTGAAGTGAACCTTGCTCTAGAACGGACCACAGTAACGACGTGCAAGCGCGAAGCAAACTGACAGAAGTTAAATCCAACATTTCTATCGTATTTAAATACGAGGCTTGTCTGAATGGAGGATATTCTACAAATATTTTCTACTACGATGAAAATCAATTGATGAAAATAAAAGGGAGACTCAAAGCAAAGACACATAAAGAAGATATTGCGAGGGCGTCAGACTCTTAAGTGGGAGCTTAGTTGGAGGTTCCTCTGGGTTAGAGAAACTGGATAGGGTGAGTGTTTAATAAAAGGGGAATGCGCGAATTATGATGATCTAATGATCAAATTGATTGATTGCTTACGGATGATCTTCAAATAAATCACTATATTCATGAACTTTTAGGATATTATGATTGCTTATGGTTGATCTTCAAATAAATCACTATATTCTTGAACATTAAAAAAATAAATTACTTCAGAATCCATCTTTCATATAATCAAAGTTTTATTTATTCACTCCATCAAGTCGATTTCAAATCAGGCGAGACTCGTTTTATCCATTAAAGAAACCCTTTGACTTCCAAGTCTGCAACATAGCCTGCAATAGTTTCATTATATCATCTTCTCGTAATAACAACAATCGCATGAAAAATCACCATATGTCAATTCAACGTTCCAATCTCTATTTGCCAGCCTCTCTTTGTTGTCCAGGAGTCCAGCTATCATCATATTATCCATGATCATTTTTAAAGGATGACATAAGCTGTCTGCTCCACCCCTAGGGGTTGCCTTCATCATTAATTTTGTGCTCCTGTTACGGTATGTCGGCTGACAACACCTT
This sequence comes from Nilaparvata lugens, assembly GCF_014356525.2. Taxonomy (NCBI): domain Eukaryota; kingdom Metazoa; phylum Arthropoda; class Insecta; order Hemiptera; family Delphacidae; genus Nilaparvata; species Nilaparvata lugens. Next base: position 18,373,980 of record NC_052509.1, on the reverse strand, counting down.
CCAGATACCCCATGTAACAATCTAGTAATGTGTCCATTCCACCTCATCCAACTGACCTCTATCATCTGACAAACAATATTTTATGACAATCTCGATTCTAATTTATTTGAAGATTGGAAAAACCTTAAGACCTATAAATTGGAATACATAAATCAATATTTAGCAGAAAACTCATGACAGAATAATGTATTCATATTTCTAGAATATTGAAGGATTCCTCCATATAGAAGTGACTTAGTCTGGGATATTTGTAATTTTTCTTAACCATCAAAATCTTGCGTGAAAGCAGTAATTCTATTCAACTTTATAGTTCAATAATAATATAATATCAGAGACAAACAATGTACGGAGCGTTACTGTCGAAGTTATCTATGATAACATTCAGAGCTGCGATTAATTAGTAATGTATCAGCATTTCAGTGGCTCTAGGTAAATATAAACACCGAATTAAGTACTGCATTTCAGTAAAGTGTTTCTTTTTCGGAGATCTAGTTAAGAATTTACAAGAATCAATACTCACCTGAAGGTTGATTGATGATTACTCAATGAATGATGAATGATTTTACTCACCTGAAAACAATGAAAAAAGGAATTTTTTATCAGCCATAAAGAAAATGCTCATTTATTTATTGATATTTCAGCAATAACCATCGATAATACCAACTTAGAAGAACGAGAGGAGTATACACAAAAATAAATAGGAATAACTTCAGAATGCATGATCTATGAACAAAGCAGAGTAACAGTAAATATTGCAAGAAAAAATCAGAATGATAAAAAACTGGTAAACTCCATCTCAATTACTAAATAATTAAGAAATAGTCCCGGAATAGAAGAAGAAATAGAGAACGCCCAAGATGAAGGTTTTATAATAAATAACAATGAAATTTAGATTTGAAAGTTTTGTAGGATTATTGCCTAGTAACACTTCAACTTTCGATGTATCATAGTCAGTCCGATAATTTTTTTAATCACATTTCATTTACTCTTAATCTACTCAACAATATAAGCATAAGATTGATTTTATGTAATCAACACATAAATAAGAAATTGACTAATTTCTTCTTCTGTTTTCTACTTTTATTCTAATTGGAACTGAATGATACACAAGAGAACTGCCGTTTTTCAATAAGAATAAATGATGGTGGAGATGGGATGGAAAATAACCCAAGCAATTCCCTCCTGACTGTAGCAAGCCAAAAAGATCGTTCATTCTTCTTAAAACCACGAATATTTTCAACTTCCAGTGCCCTCCCTGCACGGGTGAACAAGAACTAGGGATTCAGAAGCATAGGAGGAATAGACTGCCAAAATAACGTTCCTTCCTCTACGTCTCTTGAACATGATTTCAACATCATTATGGAATAAATATGAGTAAATAACAACGTAACATGTACTGCATCACATCTCAGTTCTTGTTTCAATGAGACCACAGCTTCAACAAAAATATTCCGTTAATATTACGATGAGAGTAAATAGCACAAAACCTTACTTTCCAATCGATTCGAATCAAGTTTTCCACAAACCTATTTTGAAATTGATTAATCAATCCTTATGAAATGTTCTACAGCAATATTTCCTCGATAATCATGAATTATATTGCTGATTCATTTTTGGCTTTCTGATTCACTTCCAATTTCCACAGAAATACAATCTCCATAACATCGATTTCAGAATGAAGTCTTTCAGCAACGTATTTTCCAGGATCCTCAACTTATAATGAATTTTCGAGGAACTACAATAAATTAATATTTAAATAATGTATATATCATTTCATGCATTTTTTTCATGAAAATGTGTATTATATTTATCATTCCATAATCGATTTTTGTATCACTTTTCCCAGTAACTTCTGTGACACGTGCACAGAATTACACTTGCAACAACATTTACTATCATTAACGTGAGTGAGTGTGTGTGTGCACTGTTCATTCTCTACAGAATCCCAACAAAACTTTCAATTTTTCAATCAAGGTTTCCATTTACAGTTTTCTTCATTGATCACATGTCACAGCATATTGTTCTGCATCATTTACTCTCATTATAAATGCTTATTCATCTTATGGCGCAGTTCAGCTAGGAAATAGGTCCAGTTTGACACTTTTTGAATGTAATGGACCATTGAATTTTTATTGAATATTCAAGTTACATGACCCATTGAATTCAATAAGTATTTCAAAAACCGGTCCTATGGACTATATTTGAAGAAAGGAATTATTGTCTTATACCTGTACGGGATACAAGGTTACGTTACGAGGTTAAGGTGCATTTTCGTTTGTGCGTAAATTTCCGCAGTCGACGACGACAAGCATTGTTGACATTCATATTGTCCAAATTTCAAGTGTGCTAAAACAGCTGATCGAATAGCTTTTCATTATTTGTCTTTATTATCAAAGAATTAAACATTTCTAATAATATCAACATATTGCCATTTAAAAGTATAAAAAATATAAGCTCAACCTGCCCCATTGAAACATAATTGAACATAATCTTTTAGGTTATGTAGACAAATTGAAATCTAACCAATCTGAGATTCTCTCCCTGTCGTGGTTGACAACCCAGCTTAACATGTTTGACGCATCATCACGTTTGAACTACCTACTGAACTGATAGACTAGAAATTTTGCTTAAAGGTTCTTATCCACTTAGGATGATTATAGGCATATTTTCTTTCGTATTAATCAATAGGTATTGAATAATTAATCAATTATAATTTCAATTGTTAAAACATATTTATTCAATTTGTGATACAAAGTTCACGTAAGATAAAATCCCAATCAAAAAATTTTTCTATCGTATATTATTACAGTTAGTACTTTTAATTTCTGCATGGAACTGTAAAACTGAATTCAATCTACTTGTGCTTTGAACCATGCGGAGTGCGGATAAGACCTGCTCGTCTCTCAGAAAGTAACGTTTTCTAGTAGCATTGAGGTGTGTGGTGTATGTTGCAGGAACACGACACACGAGGTATGCACGCTGCTGGACGGCTACCACGACCTGGCATCGCTGCTCAACTCAGTGGACGTGATGCTGACGCTGGTGTTGCCGTTCGTGCTGATCGTGGCGCTCAACTCGCTCATTTGCCGCACGGTGTGGCGTTTGGCGCGCATCAGGCGCGGCATGACGCTGCCTCCCTCCGAGCAGCAACCAGCGGCAGGTGGCGGCAACTGCACAGGTGGGGACAGTAACTAACGATTTGGATTTAGCTCAGGGCCCTTTGCAGAGCCATTTGTTGTCGCTACAAATGAGGATATCATTTTACAGACCGATGATGTGTAGGGTTGAAATACAGTACCTGACGATTTTTGAGAGATAATAACTAGATTGGGTTTTGTACAATTAAATCATATAATATATCAAATTTTGCAATTTATAGTGAATTACATAGCTTACTCACAAAGTTTTTTATTTTTAGATTGAGTCATTCAAATGATTTCCGTTACTTTTCACACACTCACTTGACCTAATTTTCAAATTTGCCATTGCTCGCTCAATCATCAGTTGTGGAATTGCTTCAATTTCTCATTGAATGACTTCCTTTAGTTCTTTGGATTATTGGCTGCTCAATAACAGTAATTTTGTTTATTCACAAATCCCGAGAAATGAAAATGTCCTTGTCACTTGAAATAATAACGGCATCTTGGTGGACATTTTCGAGAATGAAATGAGCAATGTGCCCAATAATTTGCATTAAGTTGTTGCACTAACATTTATCTTATAAGGATGGAATTTCAAGTCGGAATGAGAAATTCGTCATACACTTCGATCAGAAATGGCTAGCATGTTTCGCTGCTGAACGTCGTGGAGACCCGTGTAACCGCTACTCAGGCGTTCTCACGGTTCGTGTTCGTCCTGTTGGTTTCCTTTTTAAAGCGGACAAAGTGTTCCTGAAATTCTTTACCCACAACAAGATCATGTTCCTACTGGGAACAGGCGCGTGTCGATTAAAATTATTGAAATGTCTGCTACATAGAGGCTGTGTTAAAATAACTGAGTCATTATTTCTAAAATAAACTTCAATCACAATCGCTTGATGTTCACTTGACCACGACATACTGGCTACTGGAATGGCAAGAATAGACCTGTCGATGAACAACATTCCCTTTTTTCAATGACAGTGGTTCAAACATAACAATTACTACAAAATCGTCAGATTAATAAATACGCCGGTCCCTGAATCAACCCCGATTTTAGAGTAATAAGTTTCATGGCTAAAGGGTTAAAAGGTGATTGAATTTTTTCAATGAAATGAAAATATGTTTCTCATTAGAATACGTTATCACATCACTCAAAATAATAGGGATGTGGTATGCTAGTGAATAAGTTATTCATATGGAAATAAGTCTCCTTTCAATTTTTACTCTCCAGGAAATTTATCATTGTTCCACCAAGATTATCATAATTAAGACTAAATTATTGATTGTTGTCTTATACAAGTTTGTTTCAATAATTGATGGATTTGTTCGTCACTGTCGAGTAATTTCATGCAGAAAACTGGAATTTCCGATAAATGCTAGAGACATAACTGTTTAATGAAGCCACTTACATACACAGCGATTTTTTGCCGTCCTTATGCATTCTATCAGACTAAACGGAAATTGGCAGAGTTCATCTGGTTCACATCATCTGCTTAGTGTGATAGGATTCATAAGGACGGCAAAAAATCGTACTTCCAAAGTCGAAAGTGTACTGGCCTCAGAAATAATTATAATTTAGTTGAACTTTGATTAAACCCGACTGAGCCTTTATGTTTCTGCTAGGAGTTTATGCCAGGAAGACGACAATTCTTCAACACCTCACTTTGCATAAAATTTGAATTATTGTCAATTTTTTACATGATCTTTATCGATAAATTAAAAGTATGACATATCTATCGATCTTTCTTCAATTTTTTCGATAGATATGTCGCTTGCGATACGTTATGAGTGAAAGAGTTGGGGCCGTTTTCTGTATAGGAACTCCGTTTTAAATCGATTAAGTAAAATGCCATCAATGATTCAATAGATTCAATGAGTGAATTAAAGACCGTTATCAAGTCTTTCACTCGTACTTGAACCATGCCTTGATATCCTAAATATGAACTATCCAATTTTATTATAAATTTTTGATGTCGATTTTATTATTTATCGAAACTTCGAAAAATCAATATTTTTGGCATCGATATGTGATGGATGTGTGTATACACAGGTGGCAGTCGCCTGCACCGCAGCCGGAAGCTGCAGTCGAGTGGGGGGAGCAGCTGCGCAGTCGCAATGAGTGCAGCCAGGCAGCCCAGGAAGCGATCTCCCAGCTCCTCGGCCAAAGTCACCGAGATGCTACTAGTTGTATCCACCGTCTTCATTGTGCTCAACCTGCCATCCTATGTCGTCCGGATATGGATATATGCATCGCCGGTCAGTTCAATTTACATTAATCATTCGTGTCATTTACTTATATATTGTATCACAGACAAGCTACAGAGGTACCAGCTTATCTTTGGAAGTGTCTCATCTGGAAGAGCTTCTCTTTATCCTCTTCAATGCTGTTAAGAGAATAAATAGCTGTCTTAAATTTAACACAGGGAAGTCCGAGAAAAGCAGCGACGTGGGGTACCTGGGTTCTTTTTTCAGGATGGTCTTCATGATTGTACGTTGGGTATGGCCAGTGGCTCCAGGCATGTGGATGATACCCCTCCCCATGCTATTATGCCATACTGCAACACTGATTGCACGTAGGCATGATAAATCCTCCTACACAACCTGATGTCTAGTACATTACTGAGTTGAGACAGACCATAAAGCAACCTCCTAACCCTCTGTTTCAAATTCTGTACATGAGGGACCCAACTCAGATGATTGTCAAAAATAACCCCTAAGTATTTATATTGGTCGACTCTCTTGATTGACCCACATGCACATGTAGTAGATTCTATATCCCTACAGGAATGCATTTTTACTTGCCCAGAACCTGGATCAGATTGGTTCCTGGTCAATATAGGCATATACTTTGTTTTACTCAGATTAACTGTTAAACTATTGTGGTCAAACCAATTTTTTATTCTAGCAAGATCATTTGTGGCATTTCTATAAACTTCCTCCCATTCTCTACCAACAGAAATTACAGCAGTGTCGTCAGCAAATAGAAATATTTTACTTGTTGTGTTCAATTGGGAAATATTATTAATATATACCAGGAACAATGTTGGACCCAGAGTGCTTCCCTGAATTACTCCAAAGTCAATATTGTCCATTTCACTGGATTTTCCTTCAATTTGAACAAATTGCTGGCGCTCCGAGAGATAACTCCTGAACCATTGCAAGGCCGTATTTTTAACTCCAATGGCCTCAAGTTTATGCAATAGCTTATCTCTATCAACTGAATCGAAGGCCTTGGCCAGGTCCAGGAATGTGATAATAGCCTTATTTTTCAATTTAATTGACTCTGTTATATATTTAGTTACTTCAAATAGGGCATCGTCAGTATTTTTAGATTTTTGAAAACCAAAAGCCTAGATGTGGAATATTATGCACAAGCTTGACGTATACTCAGCAAGAAGATTCCTTAGCTTGAAAGAGTCCCTGAACTGTGTTCTTCTAGGAGCAAAATTCTGATAAAATGCAATGGAATAACTGACTTTATTACCGTGGAGAACAAAGTGAGACAAAATAATTGATTGCAAGCAAAAATCACCATTAACAATTATTATTATAAAAGTTGAATAGAAAGCAGCATAGTGTGAAACGTGGATGATATAGAAACGAATATGGAGAGAGCAATACAATCCTAATTTTGAACTAGCCTACACTGAAGTAGAGCCTTTATTTCCAGAGAAATTAGATAGATAGAGTGTAGGGTGAGAATGTGGAATATTTCCAGAGACTTGGTACTTAAAATGTGGATGATTTTCGTCAGATATATTACAAGTTGTTATGTTATATTAGATTGCAAAGAAAATATGAAAAGTCTGACAGCTAGTAGATTTGCTGAGTTCGCAATTCTTCTCACAAACAAGACTGACGCGGAATAGAAACGAGTGGGTAGGAGGTTTCAAGTAGGTGGAAGAACGAATGAGAAATCAAAAGTTGAAAACGAGAAGAATGGCTGAAAGCAGGAGATAAGACAACAACACAATGCTCTCTCACTCATCCGTCTGGCAAACAAATCGCTTTGTTTAGAGAATCTTGACTTCAATTTATGAAGAGGTGGTTTCTAGCAAAACGGGTAGAAAATGGGAAAATTCCATTTTTGTTCATATCAAATTATCCTCTCTATAGATATATGTGATTCTACATTAAAGAAGAGCAGAGCAGATCAAATCAGTTATGTGAAACAATAGCATTCATAATACATAAATGTATTATTCAGTCATATACAATTATTACACTTATGTGAGAGGCCACAATAGGCTTATGCCCAGAACTGCCCTTCTCAAATTTATACTTCAGTCCAAAATTTATACATTAAAATATCCGAGGATTCATTTATTGAGTACTAAACTGAATTGAATAGAATACATAACGGTCTGTATGAAGATGCTATTCAAGATAACCAAACATATATAGTGTACTGTAAAATAATGTTATGCTCGGTATCCAATCATAATTGGAATACTTAATCATGAAATTACGAATTTGAATGACAATAACTGCAATCATTGTGGATGGAGAATAATCAATGTTAATCCAACACATTATTCAAGACTATTATTCAGTGCATTGTATTCTATGATATTCGTTTCTCATCTCATCATGTGCTTTTGCTATGAATACATATTATTCTGAAAAAAGTATACTTGAAAATGGCTTGAAAGCTGAAAGTAGTAGGGTTTATGTACGTATTTATATGAAAAGGTTAAAAAAGGGTACTATGTAAAAGTATATATGTTTAGGGTACTATGTATGTTTTAGTTATTTCTATATTCGCCTAATTAAACAATTCAAGTAGCCCTATTAAAATAATTTATCAGAACATATTATGTTAAATATTAGTCTATTCATTATGCTTACTACGGAATAGCACATACTGATTAGAAATCCTCTTGCCTCAACATCCTATCACCAATTACAAAAGCTCATCACACGAGGAGAGCTTCTAAATGGAATTGAAAACAAGGAAAGATCTATTGAGATGTTTTCAACCTTACGAATTAGCGCCTTTGTTATGGTTAAGGGTTCCCTGAGGAGAGAAGCGAGAAGAATTGAGCCGCTGACACCAAGTCAAACAAGGATAACAAAAGTTTGAAGACTCCGTTTCTCGAGACAATGTCTTATTCTAGAGTCCTGAACAAGGAAAGTACTCAAGTTCACAATTTGAGTAGTCTTCCTGGAAATATGCGATCGAATTACTGCTACTGGCTGTTCAAAACAAACTTCTTGAGAGCATTAACTAAATGGTGACAAGTGAAAAATGAGGTTCGAGCTGGAGCAACTTAATGAACACTGTAGAACGATACATAATGAATTCTCAACGTCATTTAAAATCTAATCTGATAAATGATTGAGAACAGCTAAAAATAAAAACGACCTGAATCATATTCACTCCTCATCAGGAATTAAGTTTGTAATTTGATTGGGAAGTGGAACTATTCAGTTAGAGGATCATTCTCTATGATCACATCATTCTCTACTACACCAAGTTTTACGTGAATGTCATTGAAGATCCAACTTCTCTTCGTATTTGTTCAACAGTTAGTAAAATTCTCAATTCAGAGTATAAACTTAGAACTAAGTTGATACTTTGTGCTAAGTACCATTGCTATGTACTTTCAAGTTGGTACTTATAGCCAAGAGAATTGCTGGAGTTTGAAGTGGAGAAATTTCTCTACAGACTGACTGTAACATCCATAAAGTCTATATTCAACGGTTTACAATTTTTCGTTCATGGTTGGTTCCACAAGTTTCAGAACATTGGCCAGTGAATGAACCGGGCTTCTGAATTGGTAAGCTATATTGATTCAACTGTTCTGGGACTGCAACTTTGGTCAATAATTAACTTCATTTATCATTATTCATGATTCGTACCTATTCGGCTACATTTTTGTAGAGTTTTTCCCTGCTGGCTCAGGAAATAATCGAATTATACAAATGATCAACTCCTGTTGTATAAAGCAAAGCGACTTTCATACAATGAATCGCAATTTTTTAATAGGTCGACGAGTCGGTCACAGGCATCTAACACTTCTAGTTTCAACTAGCTGTTCTAGCCTTATCTGTATTTCCAGAAAATTAATCTGAATGCCTTGAAATAAACAACATGGTGAATTAATTCATGAAAGATACATAAATCCCATTAAATTAATAGTTCAAAATTGTTCGTCAACGAAGAAGCTGGGAGAAGATGTGGATAAGAAGCTCTAGAGAACTAGTTAAAAGATGATGGGTAAAATAATATTTATGTAAATTGCTTCAATAATCAAAACATCAAAATTACGTAGGACTTCAATCATTGATAATAGAAATTCATTATAATTTATGATAATATTTTATTTATTCGGTGATAAATAAGTCATATAAATGATTGGGAAAGCAGCAAGTTAACATTGTTGATGTAACATTATGTTTTTCAACTGTCTGATGCCAATAATAGAAACTTAAAAGTAGCATCTTCATTTGTGTTACAAATGTTAAGTACACATATCGTCCGAATACGACTGTAATAATTCATTATTGGGATGAGACTGGAGAGAGTAAACTCGGACGATCAAAAAGTGATAGTAGCTTCTAATATCTATATTATAATAAAGGAAATAACTGGCTTATACACGTACGGTATAGGAAATGACGCATCATCACGTCTGAACTACTCAACTGATTAACTTGAAATTTTGCATATAGATTGTTTATTAACCGATTATGATTATAGGCCTATTATCAATTCTTCAAGATTTCATTACGTCAAGTTTTTCATTAATCCCTTGCAGAGCACAAGTTACCTATTAGTTAATAATTTCAACTGCAGTGAGATTCAGTTCACACCATATGCATTCCTCATTCAACCAATGCTGACAGTTTGAAATTGATTTCACTAAATTAATAACTACTCTGGTTAAACTACTGGATTGAGCTTGAATTTGTCCCATCCAATTCTGAGCTCAATTAAGGAATGTGGAGAGATCCAGTGGTCAGATTGTTCAAAGTCTGGTCTTCAAATTAGACAATGAATTTCGCTTGCAAGTGCATAGATGATGGGGGGACATTCACAAAGGAAAGTGTAGTTTGTTGAAGTCGGAAGTAATGACAAAGCCGCTGTTCAAGATTGCATCCTCAAGACTTGATGAACCACTTCACAGTGTCAGCATTCCTTATAAATGATAACATCAAAGATTCCCATTCAATCAATACTGTCTGTCCAAAGTGAATCTTGGGTCAACACGTTGCTGACCTTGACATCTCTCACGTAAAGCGTTTCACCAACTTCAAACATCTTCTAGGAAATAGCAAACTGGCAAATAGAGTTCCAGTGCACTGCAAGTGATACCCAGAATCAACAGAGTCATCTTGGAAACTCTCATTAGAAGGTAATATAGTAAGATTCACTATCAAATGTAAGGATCTCTTATAACTAAAATCGATGCTCCCCAACGGAACAATGTTGACAGTTTGAATCGAATCTTAATGTAATGGAATTACATTAGTCTATATGAACTCAATTAACTAGACTGGACAAAGAACTTACGACTTGATTGGTGCCTAATTTTCGTGGAAGTCCACATATTCAATTAATTATCTTTGTGGGAATTTCAGGAATTGATGTCATTTCAAAGACACTGATACACATTGGACATGAGAGACTCTGATAGTTCATTTCTTGGAAACTACCCTTCCAGAAATACTAAATGTGAGATAGAAATCAAATGATACTACTACAAAAATAGATACAAAAATAAATACAAGTAGGCTAGCCGTTTTTTATTTTCCAATCACTTGATAATGACATCATATAGCCGAAACATGTTGTGACTAAACAATTTTGAAAGATTACTTGAATTAATATTTCAATTATAGCCTTGTATAGTTTTTGAACATTTCAATCCCAACAATATTTCAGGGGTGCCCACAGATAGGGAGAGTTTGAAATGTTTTGAGAGGTTCCAAGATTCTCAGAATCTGGCCAGTAGATGACAGTAGCTATTTAATTATTCTTTAGTGAAATTAATTCTTCCAATTCTGTTCTAGTAGGCTATTAGAAAAGTTGCATACTATCCGTACTTTGGCAAGTAAGATCATGTATTGGATTTACACTGATGAATTTGAAGAGTTTTGTAATCGTTGTACATGATTCTCATCAAACATAATCAGTTAATTCAATTCAATTCAAATCTCGAACGAATATTGAGAAGGAATTCAAAGATTTTCGAACGAAGTAAAGCTGCGTTTACACCAAAGTTATTAACAAAATGTTAATAACTTAATGTTTATAGATTATATTAGATTGAACGAAACTTAACAAACACACAATTATGTTCATCATGTGTATGATAAGTTATGTTCAATCTATAAAGATTAAGTTATTAACATTTTGTTAATATTTGGGGTAAACGCAGGTAAATGAGAAGAGGATGAACTAACTCAGTATTTTAGTTTGAAATTCTATTGTCTTTATATTTAGCGGCATTTACAAAACAGGGCCTCTTCTTCAGAACAATGTACAATGTATGAATAATATATTATGTGAACACTCTTATTACAACATTTTTCTTAGAGCGTTCCACTTGTATCATGGCGCAAACGGACTACAATATTCATTTCAACAGATCAAAAGATGATTGAATTGAGTAAAAATGTGACGAGTCTCAGTTGAGGAGACAGTCTTTAGGCGCAGGAAAAACCAAAGTTGCCTTTTTGACAGCCTAAAATGAAAAATGACGAAAGTGATAAGGACTGAGCGTGTGTTCTAAGTGGATCGAGTCGGCTGTGAATAAAAAGCGATTCTGGTCTTGAGAGAGACAGAGAAAAGAAGGAGAGGAGAACAGGAAAATGAGGTGCACTTTTTCTGATGCTTTCGTCAGATAGGTAGTCCCTCACTCTAGTGAGATTCACTTCAACTGCGTCAGCATTGGTTGAATGGCAAGCATGGTGGCTACATTCATAAGGAAAGCTGACAGTTTTCAAAGTGAATGCCTCACTAGCAGACCAGCTCTGATCCTCTCATCCCAGCCCCCGCTGTTTTTCTATGCGTCTCCAACCTCAAAACATTACTGAAATGATGAGCTCTCATAAATGAAATCGAGGATTAGCTGACAAAATGAGACCACCGGGTACAGTAGTTTTATATGATGAAAATCACAATTTGATGTGAGATTTTATGATCCTCCTTCAACCTCCAAATGTTTCTGGAATGGTGAGCGATATAAGACGGAATGAAGGATGATTAGCTTATAAAATGAGAAAACCGAGCAAATGAGTTTCTAGTAATGTAGATAAATTTGAGATTTAGTAGAATATTCCATTTTTACAGGATACTTTGCTGATGAATATGATTTGGTGATAAAATCCACAAATAAACGGATCCACAAAAATAATAAATCCACTAAATAAAATAAAATAATGAATTCATTATTTAATAATATAATGAATCCACAAAATACTAATAGAGAGATACGAGAAGGATAATCGGCATGCGATAGATGAATGAGAAATTGATATTTGTTCTATATGAATTTCAAATTGACGATAGTGTTGAAATTATACAGCTGAAGATGGCATAGCCAAGTGTTATGAGGATGTTGTGGTTATAATGTTTTGTTAATTGATATATTTACCAGCTGCCTACATTCTGCTACCTGCCATTCTTGATTGTCAACTTCAAGTTCAACAATAACTACAAAGATACTCCTAATTTTATTTAGAAGACCTTCTATTTCACTTTGAAAAGTATGAATGAAATTTACAATTTACAATGAAATCGTCAACCTCACTTTCGAAATCGAAAAACTCACATCCATGAAATTTAATGATTTTCCAAACAATGAGTTCGACAAATATCCAATCGATCAGAATCCTTCCAAAAATAACTGAATTGGAATGTCCATCTAGTGTTATCAGATTGAATACAGCACACCTACATCAGAAATTGTTTATTTTGGTGATGTTCATATCTGTAAGTTGTAGCTAATACTGTATTCTCAAGCTGAATCATTTGGAGACGTATTTTTCACCAACGAAATCAAGGCAAAGTCTTCACTAAAGAACTATTGCTAACTGGATGCTCGAGATTCATTTACTAAGATAGAGATGAAAGTTGTACAATGCAGCTATCACCAAGCTGGATCAATTGAAGACGCACTTTCAATAATAAAATCACATCAAAGTCTATTCTTGGCAAGTATTATCAAGTGGATTGATGGAGCTACATTTCAAGGAAAAAATGCATGTCTAACATGGGAACCTTGGAAAGTTAGATGGAGTTCTTGACGCGTCGTGGGCGAAAACCGACACAAAAATCTTATCGGATGAAGCTACTGTCTCCGATCCGATGCTTCTCTCTTTTCTCATTCTCTCTATCCCTATCTTCTCTCTTTCTCTGAAAATAACACTCTCATCGTTCTCACTAACGAGATTTAGAATCTAACTCATCTTGACATTTCGTGCCATTCCGAGTGCCACAATGTGTCGAAGCGTGTTTCACAGTGTTTCTGATACAAAATAAATCTTCCTTCTGTACTTGACAAGATGAATATTTCAAGTTAATCTAATCAGAATTTGAAAAAAGTTCAATTGAATGAATTTCCATCTAGCTGTTTACCCTGTTGTCAATATTTGCAGTACCAGAAGTCTTCGGGGTGATTTACAGCATTTAATTGGAATTTCATTTAATAATAATTAAAAAAGTTGTTGATTCGCAAATACAAGGTAAATAATGTACAAATGCAATGCTATTCTATATCACAAGTATTATATTGAAACGTATAAAACAGAAGGGATCAATGAGCCTACAGTTTCAGGTAGATTGCGAACCATTGAACCATAATTTCGAAGCACGTAATGAAGCATCATGTGATTTAGAAGAATTAAAATGATACTGGTTCAGATGATACTCAGATCACAGATGATACAGATACTTCAGATGATACTTCAGACTTCAGATGATTCAGATGATACTCAGATACTCAGATCAGATGAACCATAATCTTTACATTGAATTTGATTGAAATGGATAAGAGTCTGTGAAAGCTTTATTGAAAATTCCAATCATTTACTCATTGAATTTTGTTATGATAATCTTATTTGGATAGGATATTGAGGTAGTTTGCCCAGAATAAATGCAGGACATGAGAAGATTTCACCCTGAATTAACAATAATATCGAATTAACGATTTCGATTGTTACAACGTTATCAATATCTGGTGAACTAAAACTGAGAAGAAGCAGAATATATAGTTCTGAGCAAGCGATACGATTGGTAGATGACTTGTCAATGAAGGTGAAAGTCTGCCATTGGCTTGGATAAGCCACCCCTATAGGCCAATGGCGGACGTCCATTCATCTACCTATCATATATATCGCTTGCTCAATAATATATTATTCTTCTGCTCTTCGCTTCAGTTTTAGTTTACCAGGTATTGATAATGATGTAATAACCTGTTTGATATTTAATCAATAACTTGTCCTGTTAATATCCAGTATTTTCATTCAATATGAATAACAACCAGAATATCACCGGTTTGATATTTTAATCAATATATTGTTATGTTGATATTCGGACTTTTCATTTAATATGAATAGCAACCAGAATATGACGTTCACTATGAAAAATATTGTATCATTGCCCTATTTATGACAGAAACCATTTTCATTTCAAGTTAGACAGGGGGAGGCGTATATAATAATTGGTGTGTATAGGCACAATTCAAAGTAATTAGTATTCAGGGAAATTCTTCGGAATAAATGGATATCGATTCTCATAATGGATAATATTGTTGTTAAATACAATTATTACAAACAATTCACTAAATCAGGAAAAAATTATTTCCGAGAAATATGTCTGTAACATAATTCGTATGGTTCACTGAATTGAATACTGAACTTCATGAGATACCTGTCACAAAATACCTTCCCGTCTGTTGCTTTTGAAATTAGGAACAATAACTTGATTCAAGACTCACGTAGTAATTATTATTCAAGCACCTGAAAGGAGCACAAGTAGCGTTAATTGATAATGCTTGAGGTTGTGTTCGTGCGTAAAGTATAAAGTTCACACCCTACACCAGAGTAACACCATATTATAATAGGGAATTACGAAATTGAGTACCCTTGATATCAAGCAATCCTCATCTGTAGTTTATGACAATGTAGGAATTGCCCAAAGTTGTAAGATCTTGACATAATTCGCTACTCTACAGTTGAACGCAAATTGAATTAGTTCAAAGATATGTCTGGTAATGATCTACTAATACAAACTTGTGAACTGGCAACTGATTGTTATCAGTTCAGAACATCCTTCTGATAACAATGAAAAATTTGAATGATAATTTAATTATGCTAAAATTAGAGCATACAATGTATGAAGCATTTTATCAGATCGAGAGGGTAGTGCAGTCTCAAGAAGGATATTACAGCTGAGAGATGTAGAGAGATTATTTCTCATTCATTAGTAGATTCGTCAGAAGTCGTAAAAGGGTCATTAGTAAATTACAGGCCTTCACGCATATTCCATTATACTCGTTTATCAGTGCTGATGAGCCTCAGTAGATACCACATGGAAATACGCATCAACAAGGACCCGTTGGATTACGATAAGATACGCATTAATACACTGGTATTATTGTAGCCAATAATGTGATTGTGAGATATAACAAATTTATTTTTAAAGGAACGACTAGTTTTATGATGTACATTGATTAATATACTGAGAAAATAGTTCGTTTTAGATTAAGACTTAAATTTTTTCATGTTTACAAATTGACCAGATACTGTGATCATATTCATACTGACAGACATATTTCAACTCTTCCAGTATCTAAAGCTGCGTACACATATACGCGCTTCCAACCCGCACCGAGCACGCTCCGCCCTCGTACCGCCCTCGTTCCTCCATCGAACCACAGTCGCTCCGCCCACGCACCCATCATGAACGTTACGGGAGATGTTAGATCTTCTCACGTTCCCCGGTCGAACCACTCTTGCTCCCCGGTCGATCATCAATCGCTCTGCTGGAGTGAAGTTCGGTTGCGGAGCAGAGCGAAAGTCTGTACGCACCTTAAGTTTATAACCTTGAGCACTACCATACATGGTACATTGGAGTTCGAGACAGGTAGTTCATTGGAACTATGATAGAACTGATGATAGAATGATGATAATTTCGATTAGGCGGATTGAACACTTTAAGTCTTTTCTATCACTCAATCTTGAATTGAGTATTAGTATTATAGTATTGAGTATATAATGGTATTCTTAATACTTTACTCCCAATAAAACTCATTCTTGAATGATTAAGATTGTTATTTTATTCATCTTTTTAGAAATGTGGGAACTGTTTGTTTTGTTACATATTTGATATCTATGATACATACTTTATTTTGTTCTTATCATTATAATGCTAGGAACGTTTCACAAAGTGTCAATTTTTTTTAGATTGTTTCGCTTGAAGCAAATCAGATTTATTCCCCTTCCACGTTTCACAATGAACAAATTAAATGGAATTAGTTTAGGCGAAGAGAAACAGAGATTGAGAATGGAATGAAATTAACTTAGATTGCATCATAGTCTAGTGTTACATTGTTAATTTGTTTCAAAATGCATGATTTGATCCAGCAACCGCTTCAACAGATTACCATGAATAGAGATACACATGTGTGTTGAGCCTACCCACTACCCAAAACATGCAAATGTTTGATAAGACGCCCTTAAATGGAATTAGTTTAGGCGAAGAGAAACAGTGATTGAGAATGGAATGAAATTAACTTAGATTGCATCATAGTCTAGTGTTACATTGTTAATTTGTTTCAAAATGCATGATTTGATCCAGCAACCGCTTCAACAGATTACCATGAATAGAGATACACATGTGTGTTGAGCCTACCCAAAACATGCAAATGTTTGATAAGACGCCCGGGTTAAATTTCCGGCTGAAGCTGTTGGTAGGTCAATGAGAAATGGAGTACAATATCTCAAACCTGAAATTTCTCTGAGAACAGCTTTGGTGAGATTCAGTTTAAACTGACAGCATTCCCAATTAATAGCATCCATGCCTCCCATTAAACCAATGCTGACAAAGTTAATCAAACCAAAGAGCTAGTCGCGAATTTCAACACACAGTCATCAATCAGACAAAGGCCGCCTGGGCATGGGCCTGGGCCTGGACCTGCAGGCAAGAGCTAGACAACGGGAGCCGTCAATTCAGCAGCAATTAATGAATTATTGGCTCACGATGACTAACGGACTCGCATTGTGCCATAGTGTACAAGGTGATGGTGATCGAGAGCCAACAAACCTACTACGAGTTCTGGCACTGAAGCATTACGCGTGCATGTTATCCTCACTCATGAGGACGATGTTGTCGAGTTAGTGACAAATCATGAAGGGTGTGTATTTTAGGTGAGGACATTTTTCGATTTCCAAAAAAGTGGTTTCTAAATATCTCGAACATTTGAGGCCAATATTGAATTTATTTCTAATTCATTGTATATAATGTACACAATACAGCTATTGCTACAATTTGTCCTAATTTCAAATTTCCCGTATTAAATATGGTGTTTGCCGCCATTCTGATCAATAACAATGATGTAACAAATTAGGTACAATATCAAATGAGGTAACAAAGTTTATTCCATTTTGAGTGAATAGAGTAAACGTGAACTTATTTTAAACCAGAGATGTTTCAAGGGCGAAACAAACATTGGAACAGCTACACAGCTATTATAAGATTGTTTTATTTTATGGTAATACATGTTCAACAACTGATAGGAATGTAAATGAAAGTAAGTATAATGCACAATGAAGAAATGGCACAATTTGACGGTAAGAGAGAAGTCACAAAAGACACATACTTCACCAGATTTGACGGACTTCAAAGAATTTTGATAATAATTTCAGGCCTGGCTTCCACTACTTTTCAGGTCCCACGATTATTCAGTTGTAGAAACAAAGGATGTGAAACAGTTTTCTCCTCTACTATTCCGTACGAATTCCTATGGCTACAGTATTACAACACTGTACTCGCTGAATTTATAACAATATACGAATGTGAATCTGACAAATGTTGGCTATAAAAATGAGTAATTTCATGATCCAACCATCCAACTACTGGTATAGTGAGATTCACTTGGAACCGTCAGTATTGGTTGGGAAACATCAATGTTGTTTCTAAGGTATGCTGACTGTGGAAAAAGGATTTCACTGTATCAAATATACAATATGCTGTTGGATCAGTTGCTCGAGCAAACAGAAGCATGTTGTTGTCTTGCAAAAACAAATTCCAGAGTTTTGGGAATCATGAGCAGAAGAGCAAGTGAAGATGTACAGGACATGCTGGATGATAGATGGGCTTCAAGAGTGAAATTGATGGTGCTATGAGAGCCCTTCACGCGGGTCGGATAGACTGAGAGAGCGTGTTTTGGAGGAGAGAGACAGAAAGACGAGAATGTGAGAAAAGAGTGTTGCTGTGTGTTTGTGGGACGGTACAATACAATCTTATCAATCTTGCAATCAGTAAATGCAAATCGGGAAAAGCTGCTGGGCCTGATATGATAACAAATGAGTTCCTTAAAAATCTTCCCTTCAACGGAAAATTACTGATTTTGAACATGTTCAACAAAATACAATCTTATAATTTTCTGCCAAAGAAGGTGAACAATAACAGGAAAATCAACTTGTTGAAAGGTATGTTCTGCTGTTGCACCTTTATCATATTCACATTCAAATACCAGGCAAAGAATTACAAATTGAATACCTGATCCTGTACCGACCTACATAAAACTAGTTACTATATTATCTCGATATAGTAACTGTAATTTAAAACATGTTCGAAGTAGGTACATATAACATATATACTACTTATAACATGCCTGACCTAACTTTCTAGCTTACTATCTACTACATGATCGCTGTGATATTTATAAAGTTTGATAACCATGAAATATTCTGTAGAAGGGCGGAATAGTTTGAAAAACATCGGTAGTCTTGTAATAGTATATTTCGCACCTAGAGCAGAAAATGAGATTTTTCCGGCTCGAAATCGGTTTGAGAGCCCCAAAAAAAGTTGAGAGCCGGAAAAACATTTTTCCCCATGGTGCGAACGATATTTTTCGCCACACTACAGGTATTGCTGACAAAATAAATAAAGAATACAAAATAAAGAATACTCATTATCGTACCTATCTCTTGATTTAGTGGTAGAAGATTTGCAGTCAAGATTTCAGATTCTTTTAAAATTCACTTGGAATATCACGGGCGTCGTCATCTTCAAGCATTTTTGAAAATTTGGAATGTGCTAATCAACAATAAATAATTGAATAAAAATGATTGCGAAGCGAATGCTGAATTAGTTTGATTCGAAATTCAAACTGAAATAATGGCGACTTCAGATGAAGAAAGTTGACACTCGCCCGATCTAGCGGATGACTTATTAACTACGGACTTCTATGTTAGGGGCTGGAAAAAGTACTCTTTCCGGCCTAGGCCGGAAAGAAACCTGTTTCTTACGACAGACGAGAGTCGTCTGCAAACAAGGTCTTTCAGATCTACGTAGGGACTGGAAAACAGCTGCTCTCTGTGCAGTGTGGCGAAAAATTCTATTCTTGTTCAATCTTCTAATATTTTAATATTGCCAATATCAATATACCTGAAAGAATAGTTTCTGTTATTCTAATAATATATTGAAAGTTTGTAACAAGAGTTAATTGAAATTTATACATATTAATTGGATAGCATTCCTGTTGAACAATCTGGAATGAGATTCTTGTTCGACATTCCTGTGAGAAAAACTTCATATCAATTCAGGGTTTTTATTGGATGGAATATTTTCATTCGCATGGATTTTCATCTTCCATAACATAAGAACGTGTAGCTACAAATCGTGTATTGGCTTTGATTAAATAGCTGTGATATTTATAAAGTTTGATAACCATGAAATATTCTGTAGAAGGGCGGAATAGTTTGAAAAACATCGGTAGTCTTGTAATAGTATATTTCGCACCTAGAGCAGAAAATGAGATTTTTCCGGCTCGAAATCGGTTTGAGAGCCCCAAAAAAAGTTGAGAGCCGGAAAAACATTTTTCCCCATGGTGCGAACGATATTTTTCGCCACACTACAGGTATTGCTGACAAAATAAATAAAGAATACAAAATAAAGAATACTCATTATCGTACCTATCTCTTGATTTTAGTGGTAGAAGATTTGCAGTCAAGATTTCAGATTCTTTTAAAATTTCACTTGGAATATCACGGGCGTCGTCATCTTCAAGCATTTTTGAAAATTTGGAATGTGCTAATCAACAATAAATAATTGAATAAAAATGATTGCGAAGCGAATGCTGAATTAGTTTGATTCGAAATTCAAACTGAAATAATGGCGACTTCAGATGAAGAAAGTTGACACTCGCCCGATCTAGCGGATGACTTATTAACTACGGACTTCCATGTTAGGGGCTGGAAAAAGTACTCTTTCCGGCCTAGGTCGGAAAGAAACCTGTTTCTTACGACAGACGAGAGTCGTCTGCAAACAAGGTCTTTCAGATCTACGTAGGGACTGGAAAACAGCTGCTCTCTGTGCAGTGTGGCGAAAAATTCTATTCTTGTTCAATCTTCTAATATTTTAATATTGCCAATATCAATATACCTGAAAGAATAGGTTATGTTATTCTAATAACATATTGAAAGTTTGTAACAAGAGTTAATTGAAATTTATACATATTAATTGGATAGCATTCCTGTTGAACAATCTGGAATGAGATTCTTGTTCGACATTCCTGTGAGAAAAACTTCATATCAATTCAGGGTTTTTATTGGATGGAATATTTTCATTCGCATGGATTTTCATCTTCCATAACATAAGAACGTGTAGCTACAAATCGTGTATTGGCTTTGATTAAATAGCTGTGATATTTATAGATCCACAAGGGTTGTGATACATGGAAGCTCACAAGCATAACAGAATTCAAAGAGCAACTGCTACGAAAAAATCTCAGCGTAACGGAGAGCTCAAATACACAAATCCCAGAAAGATGGTTTCTATTTTGAGAGGCTTCAGTGAGCTCAAAAGCCGTGATACAGGCAAAGGAGTAATCTGCATTTATATGAGTTTGGGACGTGGAATCAAAAAGGGAAAAATGAAAGTATCCGTACACTACCAATGTAGAGTCGCTTCAAGTCTAGAGGAATCCTGATAAGGCCCAATACATGTCTGTCAATCGTTACAACTTTTGAAAATACAGAATAATGAAAAACATTGATACAGAAAATTTCTCAAGTTATTCCTTTTTATTGAAGTACTAGCAGGTAACCCGTGCCCTGAGCAGAATTCTGTGTTGTAAAATGCAATCTCCTTATGTTCAGGAAACATAAACAATAGAATAATTAATTGATCTAAATTACGTGGATAATATTTATCAGAGTTGAAAATTCTCAGCAAATAAGTTTGATTGGTCTCGAACCCGCAACCTTTCATTTATGATCAGATTGATTAGGTAGAGAAATTAAAATATACATAACCTACATAATATTTGGACAATTTGAGACAAAATTAGAAAATTGAAGAAGTTTTGGGTAATAGTATCTTTTTTCTTTTCCGACTATTGTATTCTTCGCTCTATCCAATAAATAAATAAATGATCGCAAGTGCTACCAATTACATTGCGGACACACTGGGAGAAATTTCTGTTTGGTTGGGCTTTTATTGTTGCAAAGGCTAAACTTTGAATCACAAATTGAATTTAATTATTGAATCGTTTTAATTATAGAATTCAAACTAATTTATTAAATTGGAATGTAAAATTCTTGTATCCAAATATTATGATTTTTGTTCACGGTTATTCAAATTTACTCGTATTAAATAATTTCCTACGAGTGCTACGGATAGCTCTTGTACGGTTCTTGAAAACCAGTTGCAAGACTGCCAAAGCGTACTTGACTCAAACTTTTCAAGTATCGTCTATAAATACGGCCCTGAGTCCACCAAGTACCGACATCCCAACAGGAATAGTATCACCCGTATGTTTGTGACCCAAATTCAGAGGCGACGCGACGTGACGTGAGCCTGCTAGATGAGTTGATATCATAAGATTATATTATAATGTTCACACGTGCTAGCTTCGACTCAATGTGAAAATTATAATTTATGATTATTATGATATTGGCACATCTAGCAGACTCATGTCACGTCACGTCATATCGCGTCTCAATTTGCGGCAATACTAACGTGTTTTTCTACACTTTTTTAAAACTAACGTTTTAAGACAAGTAAGACTTATTTGTAATGTCCAACTGCGCTTAAATTACAAGATGAATTTTACAAAGTGCTTTTTAAAACATGTAAATTTCTTGATCAGTTTTTCATTGAGGAGAATCGGTTTCACAATCTGCTACGTTTTGTAAGCAACATCAATCTACAACAGAAATCGAGCTTTGTTGAAGAGGTCGGTACAGAGCTACGGGGCACGGTGCAACTGAAAGAGGCATCGGTTTCAAATGCATATTGAAAGGCGCCTCATCCATCGAAAACTGTAACAACGACTATATGGAGTTTCACTTTAAATGATCAGCGTTCCTTATGGGGCGATGTCAGGATACACCACCGTCAAAGTCAGACACATCCATCCTAGCACTGAAAATCAGTCTTGTTTTGGCGGTGGCCACTTTTGTCGTTCTTGTGCTGAAAAAGAAGTGTCTTGTTTTGACGGGGCGAGTCCGTGACTAATTTCTCTACCTGGAAAACAGTCTCTGGTTGTCGCTATCAGCTTTTGACGCTTCTGTCAGATAAGCTGGCAGAATAGCTTGGAAGTAAACTGGTTTCAATTTTGGAACAGACTGTACTTTCTTTGAAATATTCTTTTTAGAACTTAGTGTGACTAGAAGTGTGTGTGTGACCACCATTGGACAATACTCCTGCGTGACATTGTCTCTCATCTCAACCTTATTTAGTTCTATTGCTTCCTCTCTCATTCACTCTCTCCCACTCACTCTCTCTCACCCTCGATCACCCTCTCTCTATCACTCCTGCGCCTTTCTCTCTCACTCTCTCTCTGTCTAACACTCACACACACACACACTCCCTCTCTCTCTGTCTATCACTCACTCTCTCTCTCTCTTTCTCTCTCTCTCTCTCTCTCTCTCTCTCTCTCTAACTCTCTCTCTTACCCGGTTGTGTGCTAATGCTCTCCTTTCTTCAAAACCCCTTAGGGTTTTGTTATTATTTCATACAATGCTTCAGAAATAATTATCTACAACCTATCTTGAATTTGACTTTCCCATGCCTAGATTTGTAAATCTCTTTGTGTCAATAATATTCATTACTATCAACTCTTGCTTGTAATATTGTGAATTCCCCCATTCCACCGAGAGGATTGTATAATATAGTTGATGTAGCATCGTACTGGAGGGTTGATGGTTGAATTTGAGAGAGGGCCGGCCGTGCAAAAAAAACTAAAACTGCAATTCAATTAAATCCTCACTTCTTCACTTTCTCACTATAGGCCTATATCCCTCAGAACCACACTCTCTTGTGAAATACACAATCCCCTACACTGAAATAATTTGACTCCTTCAAGTTATGTGCTCCCAACTTGATAATACCGCCCGTTGTTCTCTCAATAATATTTGTTGAACGAGCGTTAACAAGTTCTTACTTTTTACTCAAGTTCAAAGTCATTGCCAGTCTGTTGGTATGTTTGAATGCACTACAATAACTTTAGAAAGATTTGATCGATCAGCTTCAAATTTTGAACACGCACTCTTCGAACCTTTTTACAGGTCAAGTTCGTTGAACAACAAAATATTTTACTAACTTCTTCATCCTTTTTCAGGATATAAAAGTAACATTGAAAGTACTGCATGAGACAAAATAACTTGCTCCTGTGTGTCTGCCTGACTATTATCCTTCAGTAGCATACGCGTAATATTAATGATACAGATTGTGATGGCAGTTGCTATGTCGTTGGTATTATTGATTTAACAAAATTTGAATTCTGATTCTGAATCATTTACCCATACGGAGAAACCTATGAGGTCCTATGGATTCACGTAGGCCTACAGCGTAATATTAATAGGAAAACAGCTTAATGTTCCTTTTCCAAAGATAATATAACAGTGGGCTCCACTGGGATTCTTATTCAAATTGAAAAAAAATTCTGTAGGTAGCTTCAAAATAATTTTTGTCTGCGATCTTCGTTCCGCCACATTGAATCAAAAATTTTCTATGGGAAGGTTTTAATACAAGATTCAAATAATAAAGAATTCCAAGAGACAATGAATGGTGGAAATCGCTCATAAATATATCAAACCGTTTCAAAGATATTCACATTTTAGTGTTGAAGTTTTTGTATATCTGTGATACAGAAATATTGCTCGCCTAGAACAGGATAGATTATTCATCACATATTCTTATCATTATCGTTCCCTAGCAACCTATTTTAAGCGTTTATATAGTAGCTGCTGAGAGAGATTTATGTGATAGATATACCTGAATAATACTATTAAATACTATATTCGACTAAACAACGAGTGACCCAAATGAAGCGATTCAAATATAAAAAAAAAGAAAAATGGGAATGCGAAAAATATTATAATATTTGGAACTCCATAACTTATCATTTATTAAGAGACATGTATGGGATTAATAATTTATTGAAAAACACTAATAATTTAGCAATATTGCACTAATAGTTTTAATTTTAGATGACTCTCTCCTGGATTATTGAGTTATGTGTTGGATATTCCTCAGTGATTGCTGCATCATCTGAGAAAACTCCGTAAAAGTGATCTCTGTTCGAAATTAACAGAATGCTCAAGTATAGACATTTAGAAGAATACAAACATTTCATTTAATGTTCATTGAAATCGACCACATCAGTATTATTACACGTGAATTACCGGTAGTGTATTGTTAATGTATTAGGATTTGAGAAGATAATATGAGCATCTTATTGGTTTTTCTCTCAATGATTGGAATGAATGGCTTAATTGCTTTCATATAATAATGAAAATATCACAGTTTATTTATTACATTCCAGTACAATTATCGTGCTCACAATCCATAAGTAGAGCTCATAAGTATCGTAATCTTGCCATACAATTACCATACAATAATTGTAGTTGATTTCATTCAACTTCAGTGGTGCCATTTCACCAAACTGCTAAAGGGTGGGCAAAAACCAAGAGGTATTGGGGGGGGGAGGAATACCCCCAAAGGATAGAGGGACCTGGGTTTTCCCCCATAAATGTTACATTAGAAGATGTTATTATATGCTTCATTTTTTCCTATTTTATACAAATGTGGTTGAAGTATCAATACAAACATATACATTATTAGTTATTAAATTCAATCATGGAATATTTATAAGAGATATGGGTCTACAGAGAGGCCCTAGAGTAGGAATACACTGGAACAGATTTCTTAAAAATCATGGAAAAAGATAAATTTTTCTTTTACAATGACAATTTCATTGGGGATCATATTCTAATTGGAAAATAACTTTCAGTTAGAAAGCTAAAGATACATCAAGCTGTTCCCATAATTCTCAACAACCCTTTACATACATTTTTGATTGTCTGATTGTGCCCTTTCTTTTGCTTTCACTGTGACATCTTGCAACTTGTTAATTCTCACATTGAAATTTATTCAATAAGTGTACCCATTCTGTATTCAAACTATACCACAGAGAAAAATATATTATTTATTACTCTGTACCCGTATCCATACTTTCAAGGCAATTTTGCTACATTGTTGATACTGTAGAAGGAATTATACTACTGCTGATAAAGAAAAGTATTAAATCATTATGAGACTCTAAGGATTCGTGTAGATAGACCCGCATTTTCATTATTTATCTGATCCTTGAGGGGGGCCTAGGCAGCTGATTATAAGTAAGAATTAATATTGCTATTTTCATAATACAGTACACCTGAAGAATTGGCAAAGTTTATGGTAAGGGGTGAGGAGGTACTCAGCTCTTCCAACTAACATCGGATTAGTTTTGTGCAGTCTACTATAACAGATGTTCCCATATGGATGTTACTATAGACGTATTTATCATCGTATTCAATTTCTGTTTGTTAGTTTGTTTGTATGTCTGATGGAAATCGAAAACGGCTCTAACGATTTTGATTAAGTTTGAAATATAGTATATAGTTTGAAATATAGAGTTTGTGATACGAAAATCATCATTTGGATTAGGACTCATGTTTAGGATAACTCAATGAGGGAACTTAAAAATGATTAGGTACGGTAATATTATTCATCAACCGAGTAGCAGCTGACTGAGAGAGTTTTCCGTCGTCAGTTGAAAACAGTTGATCAAGAGAGTTTTTCATCGTCAGTTGAAAACAGCTGATCGAGAGAGTTTGCCATTGTCAGTTGAAAACGAGACAGATGTGTTGAGTCACCAAGTTTGTTGACGTCATTTTTTTGAAGTTATGGCATGATCCGAGAAAATAGGTGCAGAGAGCAGCCGAGTGACAGCAACGCAACGCAAATTTGAATTTGAAACATAATGATTGCGGTAATATTAATAAGGTAAATATTGAAGTAGTCAGTTTTAATATACCTGAGTAATTGAATTATAACAATTCATTCACTTCTAAATTTCCATCTCTATGTCTTTGTACTTTCAACTCTGTTTCTTTGATATTGTTATCTTCATAGACGTGAAGTAGATAGATAAGGGTGGGTGTCTTCCATGAGTAAAATGAAATGTCTATTTCCGACTTCTGCAGTTGAATACTTGTAGCTAGTAGTTCTGTGAACAGTAGACCTCGTACAGCATTTATAAACAGATCTCATTGTCAATATGTCACCCCAATTAGCCCTTCGGACATCGGAAAAAAGAAACCGGTACCGTGACGAGAGATCGTAAGTGTTGAAACGGCCAATGACTGATTGGCGTTTATTGACGATGACAATATTACCTGTTATAAATAAAACCGAGAGCATTGCCAAGCTGTAATCATCAAAAGCTAATTTACAAACATGCCAACATACATATACAGACAAAAGCAAATCCCGTCGTTGAAACGTAGAAAAATCAATCATGAAAATATGTGAATCATCAAATCATGAAAAAATAACATTTTCCCGCTATTTTGGGAAATGATAACTGTATATCTTCCAGTATTGAAAATGACATTCAAAATGAAAAACAATACTGAATAATTTTATTATATTGAAAATTCTCAATGTTCGAGTAATTAACCCTCCAGTAGGCCTAGACTACATTCAACACAGTAGAACCTATATAATTTGTAGCTTACGCGACCAAGTATTTAATACGAATTTTGGAGGGTGACGAATTATATATCAAGCTCTGCAATATCGAGGCTGATTAAACAAAATACGAGAAAATTATATCATTGATACTGATCATTGCCCATAATTAATTCATAATATAGCCTCTATGAATGAATATTAGAAAATATTGTTAAATATTAATTTGACATACTTGTAAAAGATTTCAGAGATCAATACAACTGTTCATGAGCGAGTTCTTCAACCAAGGCTGTCTCTAGTTATATTATTATATTATGTGAATCCATAGAACTTTAAAGTTCACTCCGTATGGGTAAATAATTCACAATCAGAATTCAAAATCCCTAAACTAATAATACCAATTACTATAACGTTAAAGGTATTGCTATCACAAGTTGTATTATCTAATACATATAGGCGATGTTGGAAACAAACAATACCTAGACAGGCAGACGGACATTAACGAAAGCGAGTTGATGTAAAATTTGTATATTAATCAGCTGAATTCGGGGCATTAAGGACAGTATATGTGATTATTCTTAAATAGCATTAGCTCTTATGAATAAATGGGTAAATTGTGGTAATTGCATGCAATTAATATTCCAGCTTACTAATGATAAATCACAACACCCTTTTTCCAATTCACTTCATCAGTTGATGTGATTTTTGGTCTCCTCATCACTGGAGTTATTAGTATCTGTAGCATAATTTTCGATGAACTCATTACTGGAGTTATCAGTTACTATGGCATATTAGTGTATTTATCTTTATGGGAATACCAATTACAGTGTTTTTGATGACAAAACTACGAATTATAGAAAAGTTTCAGTGTACTCACTAATCTTGACAATTGACCTATCAAGTGAAGTTATTTTCGTTTTGAGTCAAGAAATTTACTAATAGTTCTATTATTTAAGCTCCAAATAACTGCAGAAAAGAGAGACAACTGCACAAAATAGGAATGATATATAGGACTTATAAATAGATATATAGGACTGATAAATAGGAATTATACAGTTACAAGATAAGTCATCGTATGATATTACTACGTAAAGGGATAGAAAAGAGTGATAGGTTTCAGAAATAAATTGTCAATGGTCTTGTTAAGAATAGCCTACATGTGGGGATTCATCAGAACAATACCATTGTTTGAAAACCAGACAGCTCTGCGTAGTACAGTCCGTCCAAGAAGTATAACCTGACCGTCTTGTTTTTGAAGTGTCTGAGATTCGATGTGTCTGACTTTGTCGTTTCTGTACGGATGTAAAAGTGTCCGGTTTTGGCGCCTAACGCACACGCCAATTCGAGACTCTTTCAAAACAGTCTTTCCCTGTCGCTGGCGTACGGTGTCGATGGATGAGATAGTCGCTGTCCACTCCTGTCAGGTTCTGGGTGTGTCGGAGGACTAAGGTGGCGCGTACCCGTTCCTTATACATAACGGCAATACTTCCCTTTCAACCAATGCTGTCAGTTTGTAGTGAATCTCAATATAGTTCCATGACAATGTGTTTTAATTTTCCGGGTTCGTTTTTTCGGTATTGGGAAGTACATCTCCCTCCCTTTCTTCATCATCCACATACCTTCCTCCTCCTACTCCTCCTCTCCATCCTCCTACTCATCCTCATCATCCTCCTACCCCTCTTCATCATACTTCTCCTCCACCTCTTCCTCCTACACCTCCTCATCACCATCACTGGCAGAGCACTAACCTGAAAGACCCGTGTTTGACGGTAGTATTTTTTCTCATACATCCCACTCTACATCATTATTGAAAGCAATCAGCGCAGCCTTCCCAGCACAATGCCCTGTGACAGCACCAGACCATATAGCCAACTAGAAAATTCTCTCGCCAAAGCCTAACAAAGAACAATGAGTAGCGAAAAAATCGACACTCAAAGCTCAGTTTGATTTATTTTACGTTGATTCGCTACACTGCTATTGCAGCTATTGCGTTCGCAATCCTTTGAGTCCTTGGGGAAAAGACTAATTCAACAAAAACATG